>NC_060162.1:1268416-1295297 GCF_021292245.1 Micropterus dolomieu
AACATCATGTTCTACCAAGAAGACCTGGAGCAGTGTGGTCTTGATGTCACAGAGGCCTCGGTGTACTCAGGAGTTTGTACAGAGATCTTCAAAAGAGAGAGTGTGATCTTCCAGAAAACAGTCTACTGCTTTGTTCATCTGAGCGTTCAGGAGTTTCTGGCTGCAGTCTACATGTTCCACTGTTACACCAGCAGGAACACAACAGGACTGAAGGCCTTCCTGGGGAAAAAACATGTTGATTCAACCCTGGATGTCTTCTTGACGGGAGCAATGATGAAATCCCTTGAAAGTAAAAATGGCCACCTGGACCTGTTTGTTCGCTTCCTTCATGGCCTCTCTCTGGAGTCCAACCAGAGACTCTTAGGAGGCCTGCTGGATCAGACAGACAACAGTCCAGAAATCATCCAGAGAGCTATCAACAACCTGAAGGAGAAGAGGACAAAGATCTCTCCTGACAGAAGCATCAACATCTTCCACTGTCTGACGGAGATGAACGATCACTCAGTAAATCAGGAGATCCAAGAGTTCCTGAAGTCAGAGAACAGATCAGAGAAGAAACTCTCAGAGATCCACTGCTCAGCTCTGGCCTACATGCTGCAGATGTCAGAGGAGGTTCTGGATGAGTTGGACCTGCAGAAGTACAACACATCAGAGGAGGGACGACTGAGACTGATTCCAGCTGTGAGGAACTGCAGAAAGGCTCGGTAAGTCCAGATGTGATTATTAACACTGTAAAGCAACGTAAAGCTGAAGCATCAGTATTACAGTAAAGATACACACTTTACACACACACACACACAATATAAAACCTCCACGCTATAAAAGTTTCCTAAACTAGTATTAAAGCTGTTTACTGAAATAATTCTATAGGAGTTAAACTCCCATTGTCTACAAACATCATTTCTGTGTTTATATCTATCAAGTTAGGGCGGCACGGTGGTGCGGTGGTTAGCACTGTCGCCTCACAGCAAGAAGGTCGTGGGTTGCATGTTCTCCCCTTGTCTGCGTGGGTTCTCTCCGGGTGCTCCGGCTTCCTCCCACCATCCAAAGACATGCAGTCTAGGTTAATTGGCGACCCTAAATTGTCCTTAGGTGTGAGCGTGAGTTGTTGTTCGTCTATGTGTGGCCCTGCGATGGAGGGGGTGTACCGGGGTGTACCCCGCCTTGCGCCCAGTGTCAGCTGGGATTGGCTCCAGCCCCCCCGCGACCCTGTATGCAGGATAAGCGGTTGACGATGGATGGATGGAGATCTATCAAGTTCCTAGCCCTGTTTTCAGGCTATAAGATTTCATCAGGCATGTGAGGTTTGCTACGTCAGAACTTATTCAACACAGGTGTTTCTCCTAATTTGCTCATTAACTCTGTTTTGGAAAAGACAAAAACCAACTCAAGTCAATTTCTTCTTTAAATTTTGCTGTTTCCATCAACCTTTTCTAAAAGTTTAATTTTCTTGATGTTGAGAGACAATTTATTTACATAAAACCAGCTTTTCAGTATTTTAAGCCCCGCTTTAATATTATACATAAGATCCTTTTGATTTTTTCTAGAGCAAAATAAATTTGTATCATCTATAAAATTCCACATTTTTGACCTGATCTGACTGAAAACATCATACCTTTCTAACTCAATCATCTTTCTTTTGTGTTAACCAAGTCTCACTTATTGCAATGACTTGAAAAGACTATTTTAATGATTTCAAATAGTCTTTAATTTGAACAAAATTTGTAAAGAGACTCCTGCTATTAAAATATATAATTGCAAAATCTTTCAAATTGAGGTGATGAAACTGGATAACAGAAATAATTATGCTATTATGAAGATAAAAAAGTAAACTACATATTAACTCTGTCTCAAAGCATGCTTCCCCACCATGACATAACCAAGACATAATAAAGGATACACTCTATTTGCTTCTCCTTGCCAGGGCATATTTTCAACCATGTAGCAGTTTATTACAAAGTAGAAACTCAGTCACGTATATTAATCCACATCTCTCAGAATGCGTACCGCAAACACCTTTGCTTGCTCCGGTGGACTATTTAACTTTTATGAGCACCTTCCCATTCTTTGTCCACAGCTTGTATTTTGTTTTGCTTTGTAAAGATACCATTTCTTGCCATTTCCGCATTTTTCTTTGTCAGGTGCTCATTCTCATATACCCTGGTTCCTTTTAGGTTTTTTGGAGTGTCTCAGCACTTCAACTTTATGCTTTTGATTAACTAATTGGACAACAATCGTGGGTTTTGTTATCCTTGCCTAGGAAAGTGTAACAGGTTGATATCTGCTGACTCTCTAGGTGAATGGTCTTAACTGGTCAGGAATTTAAAAACTTGTTGCTATAAAGTATTTCTTCAGGTGCTGCATCCTCACCTTCATGGTCACCGGCTGTAGTTCTAGCATAACCCATGTGGTTAACTTGCTTTTTCACCAGTTTGCTGAACTTCTCAGACATAAAACTGAGGGACTTTTTGAGCTCTCCCATTTCCCCTGCCAGCTACTTGGTTGTAGTCGACATGTTTCTTCAAAAACTAGGTAGACTTAATATAAAAGCTTTTCCCAATCACTGTGTGCTCCCAGGGCCTTAAACAGAATCCTTGTCCATAGACACCAAAATGACAAAAATATCAACATTCCTTTACCATCAGCAATATAAAGTTTCCAGGTGGATGACTATATTTTGCTCAATTTTGTAGGATTGTAGGAAGATTCGACAGGGAAAGGCAGTGGTTGCCATCTTGTCTCCTCCCACTTTTGAGGTTGGCCATATCTAATACAAAACTGTTTCAGAAAAGCCTTAAAGCAGTGATAATGCTATGTTGTGAAGCTTGTGAGTTTTCAGTTAATGGCGTGTCCTTGGCGTGCAGCAAAATGCAGTCGCTGCAGTAGCTTTTCTCCAGCTGAACAAAGTTGGAACCACCTTGTCCCTGATGAGTCATTGTTTGATTTCACCTAATATTCACCCATAGCGCCACCTACTGGTAACAGGACCTTCAATGAAAAAGCCCCTGTGGCACCTACATGTACGAAATTTCTGTGGCACAAAAAGCCCCATGGAGCCATATCCTAAACCGAACAGGAAGTCAATTTACAGGCTTTGTGCTTTAATCCCTTCAAACCTTCGCTGTCTAGTCAAAAGCAGTTGATGATTAAAACTTGACAGTTTTAATTTAATGGCGTGCCCATACTGTGGCGTCCAAAATTGATGATTCACCTCGAAAGAGGATATTATTTTAGCTTCAGTGTACATGCTCACATCTGCACCAAAATGTACATGTTTGATAAGATTTCTACCCTGAACACATCTACAAGCCAATATTAAGTTATAATCTACTGGCAACAGGAAGTAAGCGCTCTGTGACACTCACCACACAATTTAAATAAAATTTTCACGATGTGTTCCACACTTGACGTACTGGAACATAACATTTAGTTATCAGGGGCTCTCTCGCACCACATAGAGGACACAGAACGTGACGTTTAACCTGTTTAATCCCACTGGTCACATTTGTGACATTGCCTTTTTGTTACTTCTGAAGCTCTAAAAATTGTATTGTCGGCATTGGGCAAGAAATTCAACTTTTAAATGAAACAATAGATTGTCTCTTTTAAAATTGATCGATATCATGTGACGAGTGTGAAAGGTCACATGACCAGATTAGTTTACTTCCTGCTTGCACACCTGGAAGAAGATGTCTTCCTCAGACTACTACAAAAAGTAGTAAGTAAAACACCTTAATTAACAGATAGAATTGTCATATGTTGTACATATATGACTACAATGAAGCAAGGCCTACAGGTCTTTGAGGGGTGAAAGACTGACTGTATGTTTGATTGGTTTAGATTGGTAGATGTTTTATTACAGAAAGTGTATGAAACCCATTACAGAAGTAGTAATTGTGTTATTTATGGATGAAATTCCCACTGGTCACTATTGTGAGTATAAAGCCTAATATTTCACTTACTTAACCACCCGGCCAAGGAGATACATAGCATACAACATGCGAACACGTCAAATGTCAACACCACATCTGAAGTATAACATCTTTTGGTCCCTTTATGTTTCTGTCTTCCCCCTAGTGCCTTTAGGTTTCCCTAACAAAAACTAAATGTACGCTAGGCAATACGTGGGCATATACCCACAGATGTACACACATGAACATATAATAAAATGAAAGCAATCACACATACATACATGCATCTGTACATAGTCTATAGTAAATATTTTATTCCTTCCGCTATCAGGTTATTAAATTCAGACAGTAGCCACTTTAAATGGGATCCTTATCAACAGCTTACATAATTAAGTATTCACTGTATACTTGTATGCAAGCCAAACTAAAGGGCAAAATCACACTCTGATTGAACCAATCTACAGTACAGTAACAGTAATTAGAGTAATTAAATAGCATTATTTGGACCTGCAACTTATCTCAATGAATGAGGAATTTGATATGGTATGACTATCACACATTTACATGAGCAGCTGGATAGCATTTAAGTCACAGCCTACAGAAGAACTGAGTTGGGGTGTCTGGCCTAAGTGAATTGCAGCTTTGACTGTCTAAAAACTAACATTACAGTAACTTTTGTTAAACAGAGGAGAAATGGAAGAAGAGAATATGTCTTATGTCGCTTTTTACTTGTTAACAGCTTCTTCATTGGTTGTTGACATTAGTGTAGTTCTAATACAGTAACAAAACCGCAAGTTACGCATACCCTGGGGGCTAAGCCCTCCCTGTCTTTCAATCATCGTGACATCCCTGGCTGTGAGACTGGTTTACCCAGGGACTGTAATTAAACACGGGTGTGTGTGGCCCTGTGATGGACTGGCTACCCTGTACGCAGGATAAGCAGTTAACAGTGGAACTGCGGCAGAAAGAAGACATCAACGGCTGCAACCGGCTTTCTGTGAAGGCAGGTTGTGAAAAACCCTTGAGTCACTGCAAAAGACCTGCAGCAAGACTTGGTGGCAACAGGCACTGAGGGCCACGACGACCCTTGTTCTCACTGAAACAAGACAGCCTTTGCTCGTTATATCTACCTCGTACCCTGTAGCGTGAGCTTTGCATCTTTATGACTGGCTCTACCTAACCAATCTCCTACTGCCTAAAACTGACAGCCAATCAGAGGCAGAGTAGGGCAGGTTTCTTTTTCCCAAGTCTGCTACACTGTAGAGTCTGACACCTGGACACACTGCCGAACAAACTGACCGTCGGAAAGCAAGCCTGATGTAAGACACAAGTAAGCATACAATGTTAACTGTCCTGTCAGATACAGTAATGATGAGACTTTTATAACTTGTCCCACTGTTATTAACCAATAATGTTAGCTAAGTTAATAGTTCATTTATGGAGACTAGTGGCAGCAACCTGAATCTAACATCAACAGAATAAAACGTGTCGGCATAGGTGTCATTTACACTGGGTACGCTGGGGACATGCCCCTATCACTTTTTGAAAGCATTTCTTAAAAATGTTCTGAAAAACAGTTTGCAACAAGAAATGTTAAATGACAAATGAACACTTTGAAAAATTATTTTTTGCACAATGAGAAAACATGCTATTAAATATAGAAAAAAAGTGCGCAGTCCAAAAACTACTGCTTATAAAATGACCTGAAAATGTGCCTGTACAAATGAGTAATTTTAGCAACTTGACACAGTTTCTTTTTGGCCAAGTCTCTCCCTGTGAATATGACAAAAGAGGACGGAGGACTAAATCACGCCTGCATGTGTGACTTAGCAGGGATGATACATAAGAAAAGTTGATCTACAGGAGAAATATATCTGGAAACAACACAGAATGCCTGAGAGCTGCAATGGATTATATGATGTTAGCGTTTTAGATTTTGCCACCTGCCACCTGAATTTTGTGTTTCCCTTTATATAAATAAAAATATTTCCCCCATAAATTGGTGCAGAAAAAATCACTAGAATGCAGAAAAATAAGTGTGTAATGCTCAAAAATTTGATTGCAACTGTATACGATCAGTGCATTAGGAGTCGTTCAACTAAATTGATGGGAGATGAACAGCAAGCATTACATTAAAATAAAGTTTAACACAAGTCGCTGCACCCTCTTAATCACAATATGATATGTTCACATTACAGTCATTTGGAAGAAACTTTTGTTTTAAAGCAGTAATTTGTGGTTCATTATGTTGCTGAAGGACACTTTGACATGTGCAGTTTTATATTCATTACAGCTTTTCTAGTTGTGGACTCTCAGAGACTCACTGGGAAGTCGTGGCCTCAGCTCTGAAGTCCAACCCCTCCCATCTGAGAGAGCTGGACCTGAGACACAACTACAACCTGCACGATTCAGTAGTGAAGCTGCTGTCTGCTGGACTGGAGAGTCCACACTGTAGACTGGAGATTCTGAGGTGAGTTCATGTATTCTACTATTGTCCAGTGTTTAACTCCTAAATTTAAATCCATAACAGAGGTTTTAAATTTCTCATTTCTCAGTTTGTCTGAGCATGAATCACAACAGGTCTTTTTAAACGTTTGGTAGTCTGAACTGGATTCATGTTAAGGAAACTGTAGGATTTATCCTTCAATTTTCTGAAAGATTGAATCCGTATTTATCATTTTTGTTCCATATGAGACACATATATTTATAAAACATTAAAAGAACACATTTTCAGGAATGTCATTGCATTCAATGTAAATGTACCAGAATTAGCTAAATAGCTCATTTTCAGCCAGTGCCCAATATCATCAGTGCAGTACACCTTTTTCCAATATTAAATGTTCTGTATTTCAAAGTCACAGGCAATTATATTACTCTCCAACACAATAAAATAAGGCATTACATTCAAATACACAACACAATGGGAATAATTTCATGTTAAAGGCAGAGTAGGCAAGTTGCTTCTAAAATACTTTTTGTCATATTTGATGAAACTGTCTATATACACCAATGCATATTAAAAAGTTAGGTACACTGAAAAGGAGAGTATAAAAATCGGCTGTCTGTAGTCCTCTCAGGGCTGCAGTAAACACAGCCACTCGTTCCTTTCGTACCGAATGCTATGATTGGCTGACTCTCCCTCGCTGCCATGGCTACCAGCCCTGCTGCTACAGGAGCTGCCCCCATGCGCGCAACCGGTCAGCTCGCTCAGACCTGACGAGCGAAGCGGTCAGACCGGTGGGTGATATCTGCATGGCTTTTCAACGATAGTGACAACTGAGGAACACCGAGGGGCTGACTCACAGCCTGGTGGCTTTATTTCTGCTGGACAGGTATCTGGCTTTTATCATTTTGTACTACTTAGCATACAGCTAACTGTTGCTACGAGTGCAGACTCGTGTAATAGCCAGAGTAGAGACGATGAATTATATCTAGCTGTAGATGAGCTGGAAAACAGCAGTGCGAGCTGTGTTTTCCGACGCTAACATTAGGTTAGACAATGTAAAAGTAGACTGCACCGGTTTAGTTATTCACCATATAGGTTTATTGTTATACTATGTTTACACCTATCTTAATGTTATCTTTACCTTGTATCTAATCTGTTTGTGTGATTATCTTGTGTCTTCAGTTTGACTGTATGTTACTTTTACAAATGTGGTGATGTAGCTGTGTGTTTGTAGTTATGAGAAAGACATTTCAACATTAGTATAACGTTACATAAACAAGGATGGCTAAAGGTCCCCAAGTATCTGTGTTTCTGGTATATAAGCTACCTATAATATAGTTTGACATTGCTCATAGCTAAACCTACAGTGTGGAAACCTTTTACTGTAATTGGTGTTATGCCATTACTTATTTTACCAGAAGTAAAAAAATCCTGTATGTTTTATTTCTACTGTGCCCTCAGGTCACCTGCAGATTTGGAGTCTTTCATAGCCCTGTACTTCTCACCATTATATGCTGACCATGCTGGTTGGCCTGGATTACAACCACTGTGTCCACAGTCCAGCCAGGAGAAAAGCTGATGACACAGTTCAGTATGTTGCATAATGAGTACTCCTATGCATTTTACTCAATACATTTATAAGTGATGAATCAAAAAAGATTAAACAGTATGAGGAATACAGATAGATGGTGCTGATTTATTGTTTTGATTGCATTTTATGTGGAAATGCTAACTACTGTATAAGAGAATGATGTCAGGTATTACAAACTTTTCAATAAGCTGATCCTCCTTTCTGTATTATCAGGTACAGCAAGATGTACAACAAAAAGTCCAGGAAGTGGAGATTGTACTCATTGAAGGTGGAGAAGGACTACAGTTACATTGCAGACCTCCAGAGTGCCATCCTCCTCCTACTCCTACTCCTCCTCCTCCTCCAGTTGTCTACTGCTGAGGAGATGCCTAGAAGCAGAACCAGGAGACCTGATGATCCCCGTCAACATGGGGTTCAGTCAGGTGTCCCTGCCCCAACAGTGTTGCTAGATACAGCAAAATGTAAAACAAAACGTAATATGGTTGGTTTTGAAATTTGGTAATCATGTCAGAGAGGTGACTGTGATATATTTAATCATCTCCACAGCAGCGATATAATGCTACATACAAAGTCTGAACTGTCTTCATAATCAGTCAACACACCTCTGGACACACTTTGTCGATTCCTGTACAAACTTATTTTTAAAGTTTTTTTAAAATGATCTATTTGTGATATAGGTTGTAGTTTTAGTAGTATTTAATATCAATAAACAAGTGTTATACCACATTTGGATGTCATTATTGGAGACATAAGGTATACATGTAGTTGCTTGATTGTTTATGCTGCAAGTGCAAAGAAAAGGCATTTATCTTTTTCAATGTTTTATTTAAAAAAGAATGAAGTTATTATCTAGAACAGGGAAAGATATCTCTTTTCTCTGCCCTCCTGGGAATAAAACCAAAAAAAATGTACAGGTATTCATCCACACAGTGGATAGAATTATTTGTGTAGCACTGTGTCAGTTAGTGACATTACATCTTACACCCTGCTAGGATTAAACCTCTGTATTGTCTTAATGGATCTGGAGAACAGTTGCGTATCTTCCAGAAACAGCAACTCCGTATCACAACTCTGTGTCTCAGTGCTCCACACTGCCACACTACAAACTGTCTGCATGCTGCCCCACTGAACTGTCTTGTTACTCTGTCCTGGGTCTGGAAGATCAGCCATGTGTGGTGCATGGAAACACTGTAGTCTGGATGTTCACAGTCCTCAGATTCTGGTCTGTAAAGGAATATATATAGTTGTTAGAACCCCAAATGGGAAAGATCTGTGTAAATGGAAAGAACATTCATCAACATCCTCAGATATTTTTATTGAACAGGGCTTTGTTGTTCTCTAACAGGACGTCTGTGTCTACATTACTCACCAGGTCAATGTACATAATGGCTGAAGCAGAGCTGTAGTTAGTTGTTGTAATCAGTAAACAATAATAAAATAGTAATAACAATAGTGATGGATTACATAGCACTTTATTTTTGACCCCCAAAGGGCTTAGGGGGAAACACCAGAGAATCTTTGAGACAAGTACACTGGGAGACAATAGACTAATATTAAAATATACATACCTGTTCATATACCGTTGTTGGAGTGTGAAGCTCGACGCAGGTATGTGCTGCTCGGCTTGCACCTCATCCTCCCCGTCCTGCCTCTTATTCCTCGGACCCTGGCAGTCCTCCCTCCTCTGCTTCGCCTCGACCCCGGTCCTGTCCCGGTCTGTGCTTGGCTGTGGGGTGCAGTCCTCATCAGAGACAATAATGCTGTTACAGTGGAAGATCTGACATGCAAAACATCGTACATGTCATGAGTCTAACACGAAATTCACGTTCGTGTAGTGTAACTGATGGAAAAGGGAAAATGTGTATCAGCCTGTTTTTAGCTTTGCCCAATGTTACCGCAGCTGTTCGCACAGCTACCTGTTGCTAACAGTTAGCTAGCCAACTCGTTACTGAATCAAAGTCAGTCTTTTTAAACCTATCCAATATTAACATGCTAGCTAGATAGTGAGTACTAACTACTGGGTTAGTTGTTTTGTTTATTTTCATAACGATAAAGTTAAATGTTTTCTTACCCCTGATGTGAGCCACTGCATCGCGCTGCTCTCCGCTCGTCACACTGTGCTCATCCTCCAGCAGAGTCGGCAACGTGGGAGTTTCTCTGTTGGATATTTTCAAAAATCCAGCAGTTTCTTGTAGTTTCTCAAACTTACCTACCCTGCCTTTAAATGAGATATGTCAACCTTTAACACAACAAATATTCAATACAGATCTTAAACTACCTCCTTCTGAGACCTCTTGCAAGCCCCTCTGGTAAGTGTAGTTCCTTCACATCTACAGGTCAATTTCTGTAGCCTCTCTTTAAAGGTCAAGCTAATATTTCATATACTACACACTGTTCTATAGATGAACTTACCACTAAGTAAAAAGTACAATTATGCAGGCCTTTGTGAGGTTGTCTCAAAAATCTTCTCACACACTCTGGCAAATGAGCTGGAATTTGTTCTTTCCCCAGTCTGTTCACCCATAGTTAATACTAGTCAACCTGACTGTTTTTTCCTAGAAATGTTTACTTATCTGCAACCGGTCCCCAGTTATAAAGACAACTGAGGGTGAAGCTTACAGTCAGTCAGCTCTGTGCTTTGAAATGAGCATCAGAAGTGCTGGGACAGGTGTTAAAGAGCTCTGTAATGTTTTCTATTCACTCAAATTCTTATTCATTTCATATTGGCCATTTTGGAATTCTATAGCAAACATCTTGAATATTTTTCATAAAATGATGCATAATTGTTATAAATTAGAAGAAAATGAAGTAACATGTCTGATTTGATGATTATTCCAGACTGGCCTGAGATCAGCAGCATGTTATTGATCTGTGTTGACATAAATAGTTATATGAATGTTGTGCTGACATTATGATGATCCACAATAACACAATGACAAAGTCCCTCTACTCATTTTAGGGAAAAGCTCATTGATTAGGACATAGTAATGTTGAGCTCCACATTTAAAACCTGAACACATCTGACTGGATTAGAAATGTATTTTTATATCCATCATTTATTCTTTATTCAGATTTTTCGGCTGCAGTTTGTCAGAGATCAGCTGTGCTTCTCTGGCCTCAGCTCTGAAGTCCAACCCCTCCCATCTGAGAGAGCTGGACCTGAGAGGAAGCTACAAGCTGCAGGATTCAGGAGTGAAGCTGCTGTGTGGTTTTCTGGAGAGTCCACACTGCAGACTGGAGACTCTGAGGTCAGACACCATTTTTTCCTTCTGTGCTGAGATGAATATGATGTGGTGAGAGTAAACTGCAGGCATAAGGCTGATATTATACTGATACACACTGAGTATCTTAATGCTAAAGTCTATTTTCTTCTTCAGTGGTTTAGTCCATTGACTGTGGCAGAGCAATGTTGAGCTGCACATTTAAAACCTTAATATAACAAGTAACATCTAATCTGGATAATTCACTCTGAAGCTCTTAAACTCCTGATTTTCAGCTTCTATTCTCCATGTTTTAAATAAATGATGATAATAAATACAATGAATAAATAAATCATCTCTATTTCAGCTATCAGAAAATATATTCAGTATTAGCTTATCAGTATAAGCTTATACTGACTGAATAGTTTAAAGTGAAGAAGCTTTGATGACTCCACTATTCCTAAAATAAATATTGTAGATGTCTTTTGTTCACATTTCCAAGTTCATGCTGACATACAGTACCAGTCAAAGTCTGGGCACTGTTCAATGTTTTTGCTTTATTAGTATTTTCTACAATACTGAATACATGAAAACTATGAAACAACACAAATGGAATTATGTACTAAACAAGAAAAGGGTAAACAAACCAGAATTTTTAACATTTTAGATTCTTCAATGTAGCCACCTTGAAGATAGTATAATACAGTAAGATTTTTTTCACAAACAGGATTAAACTTACAGCTGCAGGTGAGGCAGTTTGTCCAAAACAGAAATAAAGAAATTCACTGTCCAGGGCTGAATAACAAAACCCAAAGGAGTTCCGAAACACTTCAAATGCCTATATTAGTACGACGCTGAAGTTAGCTTCTGATTGGCAGCAGTTAAGGGGAACGTAAGTCAAAGTTAACTTAACAGCGTTAAGTTAACAGCGACCGATTCTCCGTTTTTTGCACCTCTTACTGCTGTGAAAGCTGTTATGCATTTTAGGCGAAGCCTTAACGCTGTCTGAAACACTTTTTTCATTTTCACAAATAAAATAAAAAAAATTTCAAATCTAAAAAAGGGCAATTTCACTGCTTTTTCTCCACATGCAGACCACATTAGACCAGGTCCAGATCCAAAACCACTAAACATACAGCTCTCAAATCTGGACTAGATTGTCCCAGAGAGACTAAAGTTTCTTAAACACAGTTTCAGATTATTGAAACTTGTATTCCTATTGTGAAAATACTATAAAGGGCCACTGCAAGAACTTTGTAATGTACCATGAAGTAAACCTGGTTGCCCACGCAAAACAGCTGATCTCATGTCCTGCTACTTGTGATGCATTCAGGCAATGTCGGCAGAATGGACGCAACCTGAAAAACGCTCCATGGTTGAGGCATTATTGGCATAAGGTTGTTAGCAATAATGAAAAAAATAAAAATAAACATCATAAATTAGCTGCATTTGTAGTGATACATATATTTTATGTAGTTTGTTACAGAGTGAAACCAGATTAAACCAAACTGTGTACCTAGAGCTAAAATATTAGCAGAATCGATTGCATTAATGTCTTAATATTGGGTTTCATTTGGATGTAACGGACAGTGGAGGTTCTGCAATCTCTCTTTGTTGGTGCCTGTAGTTGATGTCTATAGTTAGTATATAGTAAATACATAATATATACAACATAAAAACACATAAACATAATCAGAGGTGAAATAATTATTCAGATCCTTTACTTAAGTAAAAGTTGTGAATATACTCCACAACAAAAGCACAAAATGTACTCAGTTACATGCCATTACAGTACTCAATGCATTTGCCGTGTTTAACTATGTGTTTAATATATTCTCATCAGCCTAATCAGTGGAGGAAAGGAGAACTAACCAATCAGAGGCAGAGTTGTCAAAAGGCTGCAAGGCCAGGTCACTTGGTCTGAAAAAAGCATTGAATAACCATCCTTTTTTCATTTTCACAAACAGAATACATTTTTCGCAAATCTAAAACCGTGTTGTAAAGAAACTTTAGCCTCTCTGGGACAATGAAGTCCAGATTTGAGAACTCTAGGTGTAGTGGTGATCTGGACCTGATCTAATGTAGTCTACACATGAAAAAAGCAGATAAATCATCCTTTAAAGCATTTCCAGAAATTGAATAAAGGTTTCACAAATCTGAAAACTATGTTTGATTGAAGCTTTAGCCTCTCTGGGACAATCTAGTCTAGATTTGAGAGCTCTAGGTATAGTGGTTTTGGATCTGGACCTGGTCTAATGTGGTCTGCATGTGGAGAAAAATCAGTGAAATCACCCTTTTTTCATTTTCTTTTTTCAAATCTAAGTGTTTCAGACAGCGTTAAGCCTTTGCCTAAAATGCATAACAGCTTTCACAACCGTAAGAGGTGCAAAAAATGGAGAATCGGTCGCTGAGCAATGTAAGTTAACTTTCATTTAAGTTCCCCTTAACTTTCCCCTTAACTACCGAATCAGAAGCTAACTTCAGCGTTGTTATATTATTTATTAATTATCTGGCTTTCTATTTATTGATATTCTGATTGTGCATTCATTATTGAATAACACAGAATGTGGTCACCTTTGATTCATTAGGCTAAATGTTTCAGCGTAACTTTGCAGTGATGCACTAGAGTTTAATGTGTTATCTGTCTTCTCTCTGGTATGAAACTGCAGTGATGTTGTGATGTATCAGATCCCTCTGATGAGCTACAGTGTCCAATCAATTATGGATATTCAATAAAGGGGGTGTTTTGGTCATTAAAAGACTTGTCTTTTAATGATAGAAGCACCCCAGGTCATCTGACGCAGCACTCCATCACTCTTCTTCTTGGTCAAAGAGCCGTAGAGGTGTGTTTGGGTTCATTGTCCTGTAGAAAAACAATGCAGAATGCATGATAGTCATGCTGGTAAAGTGGGGAGGAGTCAAGGAGGAGAGGCGAGGAGTCGAGGGAACAGGCATTCGAAGTGAGATCTCCTTGCCTCTGAGCCATTTTAAAGGGACGTCAATTAAATATGATATGTTGCACATGTACATCATCTGTCCACTGTTTCAGCCTGCTGATGTGATCTCTATCAGATGAGCAGGTCATATGTCAGCACTGAAGGATAAAGATCACATCTTCACAATCCAGGAACATGTCTGTCAACATTAGTAGAAACATCTCGAGGTTCCAATAAACATTATAGCTGTTCAAACCGTCACAGATTACAGTAGCCTATGCTATCATGCACTACACTAACTTTTTTGGTGCCGGCCTTATGCCTGTAAACAGGAGATAGTTTCAGCCGTCAGCTTGATGAGGTGAGCATTTTATCATCAGTCCTTTAAGAAATTACACATCAACATTTATCTCAAATATGGCCTACAGCCCCAATTACACCTGTCATCACAGGGCTGTACTGTTGGAGTGACATGTGCAGACTACATAATGGCCACTATTAGTATTACAACATGAAATACAACAGATCAGTGCTGATGCTCTGGTGAATAAAACAACGTAATAATTATGATGTCAGCAGCTGTTTCCACTTGTTTTGTCAAGATTATAGCAGCTGAATTGTGAAATGTGGTTCGGCCCGAAACATTATCTGAATCCTCATGTATGTATAAATCACCTGCCCCCCCCCACCCCCTCGTCTTTATTGAAGTAGCAGCATGTTGTCATTAATATTAAAGAGAGCTATTTTTACCTTTTTGTATTTTACAGTTTGAACCTGCATCCTGTTGGTTTCAGGTGTTTGGAGTTTCCATTTTCTAAACTTCTACCTTCTAAACCTTCTTCAGCTCTGAACAGATTATTAAACACTGAATGATTTCAAGCAGGAACATTGTCTTCATTTATTCTTTATTCAGATTGGAGGGCTGCAGTTTGTCAGAGATCAGCTGTGCTTCTCTGGCCTCAGCTCTGAAGTCCAACCCCTCCCATCTGAGAGAGCTGGACCTGAGTGAGAACGAGCTGCAGGATTCAGACGTGAAGTTGCTGTCTGATCTTGTGGAGAGTCCACACTGCAGACTGGAGACTCTGAGGTAAGTAGAGGGTTGGACTCAGTCCATGCTGGTTTCAGCAGTATTGTACTGAACACAGTTAGTATCAAAGCAGAGATCCAGTATTTCCTGTAAACCTCCAACCTTCTCAGCGGCTGCTTTCCTCAGTGAAGCTGTGAGAGGAGAATGGTGACAGAAAGACAGAGAGAGAACAGGCAGCCAATCAGATCAGCCAGAAGCTTGTTGTGATCATGTGTTTGAGTTGATGTGTTGTGTTCATGTATCCAGGAAATAAAGCTGGATTCTAGCTGACAGCATCACAAGATGTATACAGGTGCTGGTCATATAATTAGAATATCATCAAAAAATTGATTTATTTCAGTAATTTCATTCAAAAAGTCAAACTTGTATAATGTATACATTCATTCCACACAGACTGATATATTTCAAGTGTTCATTCCTTTTCATTTTGATTATTATAACTGACAACTAATGAAATCAGTATCTCAGAAAATTAGAATATTGTGAAAAGGTTCAATATTGAAGAGACCAGGTGCCACACTCTGATCAGCTAATTAACTCAAGAAACCTGCAAAGGCCTTTAAATGGTCTCTCAGTCTAGTTCTGTAGGCTACACAATCATGGGGAAGACTGCTGACTTGACAGCTGTCCAAAAGACGACCATTGACACCTTGCACAAGGAGGGCAAGACACAAAAGGTCGTTGCTAAAGAGGCTGGCTGTTCACAGAGCTCTGTGTCCAAGCACATTAATAGAGAGGCGAAGGGAAGGAAAAGATGTGGTAGAAAAAAGTGTACAAGCAATAGGGATAACAGCACCCTGGAGAGGATTGTGAAACAAAACCCATTCAAAAATGTGGGGGAGATTCACAAAGAGTGGACTGCAGCTGGAGTCAGTGCTTCAAGAACCACCACGCACAGACGTATGCAAGACATGGGTTTCAGCTGTCGCATTCCTTGTGTCAAGCCACTCTTGAACAAAACACGGCGTCAGAAGCGTCTCGCCTGGGCTAAAGACAAAAAGGACTGGACTGCTGCTGAGTGGTCCAAAGTTATGTTCTCTGATGAAAGTAAATTTTTCCTTCCTCTGGAAATCAAGGTCCCAGAGTTTCGAGGAAGAGAGGAGAGGCACAGAATCCACGTTGCTTGAAGTCCAGTGTAAAGTTTCCACAGTCAGTGATGGTTTGGGGTGCCATGTCATCTGCTGGTGTTGGTCCACTCTGTTTTCTGAGGTCCAAGGTCAACGCAGCCGTCTGACAGGAAGTTTTAGAGCACTTCATGCTTCCTGCTGCTGACTTTATGGAGATGCAGGTTTCATTTTCCAACAGGACTTGGCACCTGCACACAGTGCCAAAGCTACCAGTACCTGGTTTAAGGACCATGGTATCCCTGTTCTTAATTGGCCAGCAAACTGGCCTGACCTTAACCCTATAGAAAATCTATGGGGTATTGTGAAGAGGAAGATGCGATACGCCAGACCCAACAATGCAGAAGAGCTGAAGGCCACTATCAGAGCAACCTGGGCTCTCATAACACCTGAGCAGTGCCACAGACTGATCGACTCCATGCCACGCCGCATTGCTGCAGTAATTCAGGCAAAAGGAGCCCCAACTAAGTATTGAGTGCTGTACATGCTCATACTTTTCAGTTGGCCAACATTTCTAAAAATCCTTTTTTTGTATTGTATTAAGTAATATTAAAATTTTCGGAGATACTGAATTTGGGATTTTCATTAGTTGTCAGTTTTAATCATCACAATTAAATGAAATAAACATTTGAAAAATGTCAGTCTGTGTGTAATGAATATAATATCCAAGTTTAACTTTTTGAATGGAATTACTGAAATAAATCAACTTTTTGATGATATTCTAATTATATGACCAGCACCTATAGACAGTGACCAAACTGTCGTACCATCAAATCTGATCTCAAAGTGTTTGTTCTCTCATTTCAACACTAAACTACTGATCAGTTCATCTTTGTCACAGCTCTGAGATCAGTCTGACTGAAGCCTGCAAATCACTGAATCTTATTTCAGAGAACCATCATTACATTTAGTAACCATGTATTTCTACAGACCAGACCTCCTGCTGAAGTCCAGTAACCACAGCTGATGTTTAGCTGTTCAGTCTTTGTATGAAAATATAGGACCTTTAACATCATATATATATATATCTGTACATGTGTCTTTAGTTTGGTCCAAATGTTTTTAGAACAGCCGCTCCACTTCTGGTCTGAACAGGACTGAAGTCCCTGCTGGTCTTTATACTGGATGTGCTGCATCACTGACTGACAGCTGATGAAGGGAGTCTCTGTAAACTCTGATTTATGACTTCTGCTGTCTTCTTCTCTCATCAGATGGAAGAAGTGAGTGTGAGTGGTGAGAAAGGTGGTGGTGTTGAGAGAGGATCAGCTGTGTCCTGATGATCCAGAGAGGTTGAAGCAGCAGCATCAGCTTGTGTGTGGAGAGGCTCTGACTGGGCCATGTTACTGGGAGGTAGAGTGGAGAGGAGAGCTTCATCCAGCAGTGACTGACAGAGGAATCCCAAAAGTGCTGCAGTCTGAACTGCTCTGAGATCAGCTCCACTGTCAGACACAAAGTCAAGTCCACCATCATCCCTGTGTGTTCCTCTGGATGTGACAGAGTATCATCAGTGGATCTGGACTGCTCTGCTGCTGCTCTGTCCTTCTACACAGTCTCTGCAGACATCTACTTCCTGTCCTGGGAGAGAAATCCCTCCTCTGTGTCTCCTCCTGTTTGGGGGTTTGAGGTTATAAGGACAGAGGGTGTCGTATGCTATACAGATTGTAAAGCTCCTTGAGACAAATAGTGATTTATGATTGTATATAAATAAAATTACTTAGATGATGAAAACTTGTCTGCAGAGAAACTGAACTGCTGATGTGAACGCTTTCCTTCTGACTGTTCATTTTGCTAAAATGAAGTGTAATTATAATTTGGTTAACCCTCCAATTATCTTTTGGGTCATTTAGACCCCAATCTTTAGGTAAATATGTTAAATATGTCAGAGGTTGCACACCTCTGGAGCAACTAGGGGTTAAGTGTTTTGCTCAGGGACACATTGGTGTCAAACCCATCCAGCAATCCCTGACACAATGCTCAAATTTCCTTTTTATGGCTGTTCTTTTTTAAATAAAGAACTGTTACGTGTTCCTTTCTGATGATGATGTTCTGTTTTTAAAGGAAAAGTCTTGAAATGTTAGAAATTGTGTAAATACATATTATTTAAGTTGTCACTTAATGAATATTGTTTTTTGTGAGCTTTGTTTGGTGGGTTTTAGTGTTTTACATATTTTTATATTTGATGTGTTTTGTGTTCAGTGTTCCTCCAGGCTTTTTTCTCTTTGGAACAATAACGTTGATATGATGAATAAATGAGCCTTAAATAGAGTTGTGATCTCTACATGCAGTTACATCTGAATTTAAAGTGTAAAGTTCCTCACTGTTTTTTATTCTCTGACTTTTAATAAAACTCAACCAGATTAAGTCTCACTTTGCTTAACTCGCATCGAAAATCCATTTCTGAAAATGAAAAGCAGCTCGACTTCCATTTTGAGTTCAATCCAAGATGAGAGGAAATGATGGAGCAGCAGCTGACACTGAGCTGGGTTTAGAGAAAACTCCAGATTTAAAGAAATGTTGAAGATCCATCTTGTTTAGACACCAGAACACTCGGTATGAATCAGTCTCATGGAAATCTGGGCTTCCTTAAAATAATCTTTCTTTCTCATGTTTCTTATTTTCTAAACTCCATTTTCCTTTGTATGGTCTGGTTCCCCTTCATCCAGTCCTGACAGCATCATGTTCACCATGGTTTGTCTTCTGGACTCAAGTGTCAGAAATCTTTAAACAGCAACTTTTTTTGAGAACTAAGCAAAAGAAAAGCCGTCTTTCACTGTGACTAGACTTTTGTTTTCAGAGGAACGGGTTGATTTGCAGACTGAGTGCTGCCCTTATACACTCATGTACTTGTACTTGCAGTATGTCCTCCAGGCTGAGTACCCAGAAAGCATGAAGTGTACTTTGGAATTTCTTCAGTCAGGCTGCATGTGAACGGAGAAACACTGAAATCAGAGATCCTTTCCTTAAAAAAGTCATGTGACATCTGTTCCATGTAGCTCCGTGATGGTAACTCAGACTAAAACATGTCCATAACTCTGAGAAACAGTCCTGAAAGTTCACATCAAATGTTTGCTCAGATCCAGAATCCTGCCAATTGATCCTGAGATCAGATCCTTCCTGATTTAAACGTATGTGTCCAGTTTCAGACCAGTTTCACACTGGATCTGATTTCCCTTTTTGTACGGCTGCTTCTGTTTCCACAAAGTTGGCTTCTTTTGTTCAATCAAAAAAAGGCTTTTCTAGAAAAACATTTCCCAAAGTAAAGTCTGAAAAAAGGATCATTTGGTATCAGTGCTGCCGCTCAAGTGTTGGACCTGCATTAGCAGTGAAAATGTCCAGGCGTGATGAGATGAAGGCGTGTAAAATGGTCTCTGTGTCCTTAAAAGTTAACATAGATTGAATTTTTGCTATATTTCTAAGTTGATAAAAACATGATTGAACAAGCTTTGTGGTGTGCTGCTCGAAATTTAAATTACTATCAAACCAAACACCAAGGTTCTTTGCCACAGGCTTAATGTGATTTACTAGGGAACCAGCAGATGGCAGTATTTGATTTGCCATCTGCTGAGACCCGATGACCAGGATTTCTGTTTTGTCTGAGTTCAGCTGGAGGAAATTATTTGACATCCATTTTTTAACTTCACAAAGGCAGTTGTTAAGTGAACTCAGCATTCCAGGATCTGTGGATCTGACTGGCAAGTATATTTGTGTGTCATCAGCATAAATATGAAAAGAAATGCCATGTTTATGGATAATATGTCCAAGGGGAAGCAGATACAAGGAAAACAAAATGGGTCCTAAGACCGACCCCTGAGGCACACCATATTTAACTGAACAGAATGAGGAGACATAGTTGTTTACAGACACGCAAAACTTCCTATTTGACAGGTAGGATCATGGAGGTAAAGGGAGCGGCCAGAACTCTGCAGACAGTTTCAAAGGTTTCACTTCAATCGGACGACTTTATCTGTGATCATGAAAGCTGAATATTACTGCAGCATTCAGACAGACTCTGAGCTGGAGGAACAGCAGAGGTGGAAGAAGTACTCAGATCAGAAGGAAAAGTACAAAAATGATGATGATCAAAAATACCCTGCTTTAAAAATACTCCATAACAAGTAAAAGTTCTGCATTCAAAGTGAAAGTACACAAGTATTCTCAGCAAAATGTACTTAAAGTAGGGCTGGACGATACGGCCAAAAATGTTCTCTCAAAAATGTCATATCAGTCGATATCAATAATTATCAGGATAAATGTCAAATCATTATTTCTTTACTTAAAGGCTGATTTTTGCTCCTGAATGAAAGTTGAAGAAACCAGATGGTTAATTGTGGTTTCAAACTTTTCTTTCTGGTCAGAAGTAAAAGTACTCATTATGCAGACCGCCTTCTTTCACACAGTTATATTATTATGGAATATTATATTACTCTGTTTGTGTCACTAACAAATACATGTAAGAGTGTTTTAATTCTGTCGTTTGTCAACGTGGAGCCAGTTTCAGATACTTTGTGTACTATGAAGTAGATCAGTAGTACTGCATCATATTGTAAAAGCACATCATGTGTTTTTATGTCACAGTAACTCTAAGTGTCAAATAAATGTGATGCAGTGAAGACTTACATGTACTTATACTTCTACTGCACTACATTTCCCTCTGAAGTGTAGCAGATCCTCAAGTAAAGTACAAATATGTCAACACTGTACTTGAGTGCAGTACTTGAGTAAATGTACTGCATCAGTGCGAACAGCAGGATGATCCAAACATAACAACAGAGAGTGGAGCAGTGCAGCTTCAGGAAGCGCTGACATCATTATTAATATTAATATTGTTGAGAATCAATTCTGATGTTTGAGTAGCAGCTAAACAAGGTAACTGCTGAGCAACACAAAGGGAAGAACCAGTAACGTTTACCAGTATGACCAGTGGAGAACAACACATCTACATGTCCTGACACTGGGACTCTCAATGGCTCCGGGTAAGTGGGGCCAAACCTGGTCCAATCAGTTCTGGATTAGATAGTATTGATCAGGTTCAATGCCACTTTACTGAGGGAAGCAGCTAAAGATGGTGAAACTCTTTGAGCCTGTTGCTGTTTGCTCACAATAATTCACCATTAACAGCTTCTTCTGAACATAATTTCCAACCACATATGTTTATTTTGGTAAAATGACCAGTGATAATGTTCTACTGACATAAAAAAACAAATCAATAAAACATATTTAATATTGGTGTAATATGAAATTAATCCTTTTGTCCACAAGGTGGCAGAATAAACACGGATTGTTTTATGATTGAGTTCTGCAGGAGAACTGAAATTAATCAGATGAAATAACTATATAATTCATTTAAACTTAAAACAATATTTTATGAAAGAGTTTTACATATTTGTCCCACACAGCTTTATTGGAACATATATCACACAGAATAGATAGATAGATACTTAAGTAAAAGTACTTATACCTAACTGTAGAAATACTGTTCCAAGTAAAAGTACTGCATTGAAAATGTTACTTAAGTAAAAGTAGGCTATGTAGCACAAGTATAATCATGAAAATATATACAGCAGTAAAGAGGAATCCTTCGCTCAGCTACTTAAGTTTCCCTTAACTTTCCCTTAACTTTCCCTTAACTTTCCCTTAAGTTTCCCTTAACTTTCCCTTTAGCTGCCGAATCAGAAGCTGCGAACAACTTCAGCGTTGTTCCATTTTACATGAAGTTTATACAGTGTAAATAATCGGTTTTGTTTAAGTTACAACTAAAGTGCTTTCAACTAAATGAACATCTGAAATCTGTTCTTTTCCACAAGGACGGGCAAAGAGTCATCAAAATGTATAAAATAAGATTCTGTCTAAATGAACTACAAAAATAAATAAACTCTCTCTCCTTCACCAGAACTCAGCTGATTAAAAGGAAATGTTTGATAATGAGTCCCGTGATAAATCTGACCTGATTTATGGAAGCAGTTCAGGACTACAAGCTCACAAGTGACTCCCTTACCTCTTAATTAGAGGTATTTATACTATGGGGGTGGCGATATGCGGATAAGACTATGCCTTTGGTGTGAGAGACCCTGGCGAGTGACCTCTGACATGTAGGCCTGTAGCAACTGTAAGTCGCTTTGGATAAGATAAATGAAGAAATGTAAATTAACAAGGCGATTTTCTCAGAGCCCTGACTGCATTTGCAGTCCAAGCTGTGGCAGCACCTTCAGCACCTTCAGCCCTCGATGGAGCTGCCAAATATCGCATCATCGTTTCGCGCGGCCGTCTTTGGGCACGAGCATATGTAAAATAATAAGGGAGTCGAATAAGGCTACGAATCGGATACTAAACGGAGAGGGGAGGAGCAAACCGACCACGTAATCCAGGTAGGCTACATGAAAACAGGGGAGGAACTGAAAGAGTTCAGTCAGTTTAGACTCCATTATAGCAACAGACCTGCGTCAGATGCGTCTAGTCAAATAAAAGGAAGGAAAAAAAGGATCCATTTTGAGTCGACAGAGCAGAAGGAGGAAAACTGAAGGCTGAGGCAGGTAAGTATTAATACAACATTTTAATTATTCTACCGAAGAACTCAACACTGTGTGTCTTACTTCTTGTTCTATGTTTTTGTTTTAAACGCAGCATTTTTTTTTGGCCGAGAATTGAACGCACCTCGCGGGTACTAACGGTCATTTATGCTGACAAAAGAGGTGGATGCAGATCTCGGCAGGTAGCCTACAAAATTTGATGTGCCGGATTATGCATCCACCTCTTTAGGTCCTTTTCAGACACTTTGCTGTGCTCATTGATCAAACGCGGTTATCACCATATATATTTACTGAATCTCAAGAAATGGTATTTATACTAAGTTTATTAAAATATTAAAGACTCTAAACGTTCATAAAATATATACTTCGAATCATGTATCACCATTGTTGAACCCCACAACGAATAGTATAGCGTTTAAAAGCAGTATTTGGATCAGTGTCCAGACTTTGGGAAACGCGCTCTTGTAAGGAATGAAAACGTTGTGCGCACAATAACAGAGAGCAGGTTTTTGGGCATCATTTACCTTGGAAAGAATATAAGATAAATAGAAGAAGTGTCTTTTCACGCTGTGCGCATCTACGCAGGAGGAACAGCAGCATACCTTCGTTGATTATTAAAATCTCCCGACATGCCGACAGCATCGGCCAGGACGTAATTTTAAATCATCCTCTGTATTCTTCATATCCAAAAAGTCTCACACACAGTCCAGGTTCATAGAGAGAAACTGTTTGGAGTAAAGCAGCCGTCCTCCTGATCAATGCTGCGCTCTCCACCCTGGACAGGTCGCCAGGAGTGTTGATTCAACATTTTTATTTGTGTGTGCGCTACATCCTGTTCTACGTTTTTGTTTTAAACGCAGCACTTTTGCTACTAAAACGGTGAATTAAACAAAGAAGTTTGAAAACGCTGCTGACCCCGTTTTGGTTTTAAAACTTGGGGAGAGTTTTAGTTGGACAGGTGAAAATGGAGGACTTTGAAGACGATGACGCAGAAACTCACATTTAGCTTCCTCATATCAGTCATGCACATCATGCAAAGCAGAAACACAATAGGCTACTGCTGACCGAGTTTTAGTTTGGGTGTTTTTGTTGAAGTATTTTGTACTGTGACTCTATGGCAAACCATTTTAACTTTTGTCTTGTTAAAAGCAGTGGTAGGCTAAATGTTATTCATGATCCCAAATAAACATGAACACTGTAAGGCTGAAGAAAAATATTAATACATTAGGTATATTATTTATGGTTTAATGAACTCACTTTTGCTTTTTATAGTTTGGTTTTTCCTACATTGATTACTGATTCAGGCTACTGTGTACATAGTATTTATTATTCAGACATATTGACTTACATAGTTCACACAACCAGAACTGACAAATGAAAACATTAAAGACAGTCTGGACTGTCACTACAGCTGCAATGGAAATAAGAAGGGAAATAACCAGTGATGATGTTCTACTGATTTAAATAACAAATCAATAAAACATCATTTATATTGGTGTTATATTGATTTTAAATGTAAATAACAGGAGACATCTTTTGGAAAGGACTGAAAAAGGTGAATTACATCCTTTTGTCCACAAGGTGGCAGAATAAACACAAATTGATTTATAATGGATTCCTGCAGGTCAACTGAAATGAATGAGATGAAATAACTAATGCATTTAAACTATATACAAATACAATAGGCTATTCCGACACAGCTTTATTGGAACACATGTCACACAGAATTGATAGATAGAAGAAAAATATACTATATCATTAGATTATTATTTCTCATGCATTAATGTAAAGCAGGATTTTACTATTGTTTTGTATCTGACTGCAATTAATTATTTTCATTATGAATTAATCCGCTGATTATTTTCTCCATTAATCAATTTTAAAAATCCTGAAAATATTGAGAAATGTTGTCACAGTTACCCAGAGACCAAAGTGACACCTTCATTGTGCTTGTTCTGTCAGTCTAAACCTCAGAGTGGAAATACATTAGAAATACATTAAAATAGATTTTTTAGTATTTTTGAAATAAAACAATAGTTTATTTTGAGACATCGAACCCAACTGCCCCCCCCCCCCCCCCCCCCCCCCCCCCAACCCTTCAGGAATCACATCATAGACACATCATTCCAGTTCCTAAATGTTATTTTGTTATTAACAAGATATGTTTTACGTCTACGTTATATTATTAACAGTTAAAATGCAAATCCCCACCAACAAACAAAATTATATTTTAAAAAAAGGAATACACATTTAGAATGCATGCAATAAAGATATACAGTAAAGTGCCTATTGACAGACATAAAATTAATATTTAAATGCAAACAACCTCATTTATTAAGTATAGTGTATAAAGTAACAGTATAAATAGGCTGCGTATGCTGTTTTTTACATGAGGTCACTATAAAACCGCATATGCTTCCTACCTTCATCTGTGGAGACATGTTTTGGAGATGGGTAATTGCTGAAGATCAATGGGAGCAAAACACTCTAGGTACATATCAGGTCTTGTAGATTTTTCTAAAGGTGTTGAATGAGAAGATAAATCAATGCTGGTTGGCAGAAACTGTTGAATTTTGTCTCTGATGATTAGAGTTTTCTCTCTAAAGAAGCTCATAAAGTCATTACTGCTTACGCTAGCAGGAATACAAGGCTCAATGGAGGTGCGACTCTCTGTTAGCCTGGCTACTGTGCTGAAGAGGAACTTGGGTTTGTCCTTGTTCTCCTCTGCTAATGATGAATAGTAAGCCACTCTTGCTACATGGAGGGCCCTTAATCTTAATTCTTCTTGACAGCATTTTTTTCAAGATATAAGCTTTAATTTATGGGTTTGCAAGTTATACCAAGGTGCTATCTTTCTTCGTCTAATTATTAGGGTAATTAAGAGGGGCAATGGAGTCGAGTGTTGTGAGCCTGCAACACTGTCAACAAAATGATAAAGTTGGAAGTTGTGTTAGTGACGGAGTCCTCTGTCACAGGGAGAGCCGGTGTGGAGTTAAGTGCTGATGGAATCGGGCGGCTTCTGTCACAACACTGCTTCCCTTCAGTGCTTCTGTTACCTTCTTGTGGCGCAGCTCCTTGCTGCATTCACGGAAGTGGGAAGTCAGACTATAAAATTTTACCCACATGGCGGTTACTGTGTAAACTCCGGAAGATGGATGCTCTGTTTCTTGGTATTACCATTGGGGGGGAAAAATATTTAATTTCTCTGAGGGATACACCGTAAACCTTTTTGTTATTGCAGGTACACATTTAGAAATGGGATATTCCGCTGTCGGACTTCCCCTGAAAGCAACCTAGCGTCCAGCATACAACACCAGTTATCAAGTGGACCCACCACTTTGGGACCGAGCGGTGGAGTTTGAGAGCAGAAATTTATAGCAGAATGTAGGAAATAAAGTCTTTAATGCTCGAGAATTTCTGGGAGAGGACCCCAGATTCCCCACTTACAAAGTACCAACAAGCGCCCATACGTGTCTGGAGTATCAGAGAAACTCCGGAAGATTTTCAACACACATAACATTCCTGTGTTTTTTAAACCCAAGAACACACTAAGACAGATGCTGGTCCACCCCAAAGTCCGCACACCCAAACATGTGTATTCGGTCCAATGCAGTGAGGAATGCACAGACCTGTATATTGGGGAGACTAAACAACCACTACACAAACGCATGGCTCAACACAGAAGGGCCAACTCCTCAGGTCAAGACTCTGCAGTCTACTTACATCTGAAGGACAGAGGACACTCGTTTGAGGACCACCAGGTGCACATTTTAGACAGAGAAGATGGATGGTTTGAAAGAGGTGTCAAGGAAGCATCTACACCAGGGTTGAGAAGCCGTCATTGAACAGGGGAGGGGGTCTACGCCACCACTTATCCCCCACTTACAATGCTGTCCTTTCATCACTTCCCAGGAAACTCAACAAACGTAACCTATTGGCCTCAGGTGAAGATACCAACGATGGTCGTTCAGTCTTGGCCACAGGTAGTCTCAACGACTGTAACGACTGTCGTCACAGCAACAAGGAACACTAACGAACCAGCGGTATCGATGACCCGGG
>NC_060162.1:1295397-1306367 GCF_021292245.1 Micropterus dolomieu
GTGGTGTTGAGAGAGGATCAGCTGTGTCCTGATGATCCAGAGAGGTTGAAGCAGCAGCATCAGCTTGTGTGTGGAGAGGCTCTGACTGGGCCATGTTACTGGGAGGTAGAGTGGAGAGGAGAGCTTCATCCAGCAGTGACTGACAGAGGAATCCCAACAGTGCTGCAGTCTGAACTGCTCTGAGATCAGCTCCACTGTCAGACACAAAGTCAAGTCCACCATCATCCCTGTGTGTTCCTCTGGATGTGACAGAGTATCATCAGTGGATCTGGACTGCTCTGCTGCTGCTCTGTCCTTCTACACAGTCTCTGCAGATATTTACAGATATCAATGATGCCATCATTTGAGCTCTTCGTAACACCACCAATTAAAGAGGATATAATTGAGATGACAAACTTAGAAAGGCTCTGTGTATGTGGACAGTTGGACAGACTTGGATGTGACCCACTTGCAAACCCGTATTGGGTTGCTTATTTTGGCATGAGTGTACAAGTCAAAAGGCGAAGCAAAGTTCACACACACTTTCTGCTCATCATGTGCACAGTAGTGCAGACTGGACTGTAGGAAAAATAATATGCTGTTCATATTCTGTCACACTCATATTGGTGACTATATAACTTTGTTTTTTACTATAGCACACATCTATAATCGCATAAATGACATTTACAGTAGAATACAGCAATCCCTTACACAATGCTCAAATTTCCTTTTTATAGCTGTTTTTTTTTTGTAAATAAAGAACTGTTATGTTTTCATTTCTGATGTTTGGATAATGATGTTCTGTTATAAGAAGAAAAGCCTTCAAAATGTTTGAAATTGTGTAAATACATGTTACTATCCTTGATAACATGAACTATTTTTCTTTCCGTGTCGTGTAATAAGTTTTCTGGATGTATAAGAGGGGCTGGGAGAGTGGTTATATTTTATGTAAATGTCTATTTAGGCAGTCAACAAAGAAACAAAGGACCTAACACATAAACCTGGTTAACAACCTAATTATTATCTTTTTCTGGAGGTTTATATTGCTGTGGTCAAATAGATGTTGAGGAGGAGGGTTAAATGCTTCTGATAAGTCTTTAATTTAAAAATGGTGGCTGATGATGATTTTTATAACCAATGGTGGTGATGACGATGCTGAAGGCCTGATGTATTGCAGGTTAAATGTTAATATGTCTCTTAATGTATTTTGTTTTGTGTGAGCTTGTGTGCTGGGTTTTAGTGTTTTACATATTTTCATATTTTCTGTATTTTGTATTCATAGTTCCTCCAGGCTTTTTTCACTTTGGAATAATAACTTTGAAATGATCAATAAATGAGCCTTAAATAGAGTTGTGATCTCTACATGCAGTTACATCTGAATTTAAATAAATAGCATAAAAGCCAAAGTATAAAGTTCCTCACTGTTTTTCATTCTCTGGGTTTTTATGACTTGAAAGCCTGAAGTGTACTTATGAGTTTCGTCTGAGAGTTATGCTGCATGTGAACGGAGAGACACTGAAACCAGAGATACTGTCCTTTAAAAACAGGCTGTAAACTCTGAAAGCAGCTCAACAAACACAGATTTGTAGTAAAAATGTCTGCAGACTGGTTGAAACTGTTGGAAACTGTTTACAGCTCCAAGTGTTTTCTTGGTAAAAGAGCTTTGTGTGTTCTTAGTGTTGATAAAAGGTTGTACATTTTAAAAGCTCTCCATGAGAAAACCCTTGTTATATTGTGTGCTACATAGACGCTCCATGGAACCACAGTGTTCTGACACAAAGTGGAGACAAGTTTCGTTAGTGTTGATAAAAACAAGCAGCAACAAACAGAAGGAGCCGCTGTTTACAGGTTTTTAGATTCAAAACTAAAGAGTATAATAAAGCAGAAAGTCTAGAGTTCAGAAAGTCTTTGTGAAACTTTGTCAACACAACTGGACAGTTTAGTTGAACTAAAGTAAGATGGCCGACTGTGGCAGGAAAGATTCTAGATGTTAAATAGAACATACATGTTTGTTGCTGACTTGATTTAATAGTACATTTAGCATGTCAGGTTATTTTGATGTAGTATTTTGTGTATTGTACTCTGGTTTAATTACATGTTTAAACCTACATATTTCTATGATGCATACAAGTGAAGTTTCATAAACTAAAATAAAGAAGTTTAAACAGCACATCAGATATATAGTTGTCCAATGTCCAATCACTATGATGGAGTCAAATATTTTTCTTTTAAATTCAGTATATGTTTTGTTTGAAAAATCAGCAGCTAAAATAAAACTCCTTCAAATCATTTGCAGTGTTTTTCTTTCCAGTGATGCTACCAGATCCACAGCATCCATAATGAGAGAAAGATCTGGATTCTTTCTGAGGTTCTTGAATCTTCAGCTGCTCTTTGTTCAGTATTGAACTCCGGTAGTAAGTGCTGCTTCAACGATTCCAAGAAACCTCAAACTGCCCTGAATCTTCTGAAGAACTTCTTTGTTTCTATCATTTCACATCTGTGTGCAAACAGGCCTCATAGTAAAACAAAGGGGATCCATATAGACAACTTTGGTCCCTCTGGATACTTAATTACACATGGATGAAAACATCTTTATTTAACATCTTCACAAATTTGACTTTCTACAGTGACTGTTGCCAGAGACACACAGCATCGATAATGACACATTCATCTGTGTTCTCCAGTAGAGTCGCCCCTTCCTGGCCATTAGAGAGACTGCTGCTGGCTGCTGGTTTCAACAGTCAGTCAGTCAGTCAGTCACATACAGACTGCATGTTCAGGTCATGTGACATCTGTTCCATGTAGCTCCATGATGGTAACTCAGACTGAAACGTGTCCATAACTCTGAGAAACAGTCCTGAAAGTTCACATCAAATGTTTGCTCAGATGCAGAATCATGCCGATTGATCCTGTGATCAGATCCTTCCTGATTTAAACGTATGTGTCCAGTTTCAGACCAGTTTCACACTGGATCTGATTTCCCTTCTTGTACGGCTGCTTCTGTTTCCACAAAGTTGGCCTCTTTTGTTCAATCAAAAAAAGGCTTTTCTAGAAAAACATTTCCCAAAGTAAAGTCTGAAAAAAGGATCATTTGGTATCAGTGCTGCCGCTCAGGTGTTGGACCTGCATTAGCAGTGAAAATGTCAAACGCCACCCAGCGCAGTGCAGAGCACAGTGACGCCACAGACGCCGACTCACCTGCTCTCTCCACTGTGATCAGCTCAGCTCCCAGATCTCCCAGGATCATGGAGGTAAAGGGAGCGGCCAGAACTCTGCAGACACTTTCAAAGGTTTCACTTCAATCTGACGACTTTATCTGTGATCATGAAAGCTGAATATTACTGCAGCATTCAGACAGATTCTGAGCTGGAGGAACAGCAGAGGTGGAAGAAGTACTCAGATCAGAAGGAGAAGTACAAATACCCTGCTCTAAAAATACTCCGTTACAAGTAAAAGTCCTGCATTCAAAGTGAAAGTACACAAGTATTCTCAGCAAAATGTACTTAAAATAGGGCTGGGCGATACGGCCAAAAATGTTCTCAGGATAAAAAATGTCATATCAGTCGATATCAATAATTATCAGGATAAATTTCAAATCATTATTTCTTCAAGTTTAAAGGCTGATTTTTGCTCCTGAGTGAAAATTGAAGAAACCAGACGGTTAATTGTGGTTTCAAACTTTTCTTTCTGGTCAGAAGTAAAAGTACTCATTATGCAGAACGCCTTCTTTCACACAGTTATATTATTATAGAATATTATATTACTCTGTTTATGTCACTAACAAATACATGTAAGAGTGTTTTAATGCTGTCGTTTGTCAAAAAAGTGCAACTTTGAGATACTTTTAAGTAGATTAGTAGTAAAGTACTGCATCATATTATAAAAGCATGCCATGTGTTTTTTTTGTCATATTGACTCTAAGTGTAAATGTGGTGCAGTGAAGAGCTACATGTACTTATACTTCTACTGCACTACATTTCCCTCTGAAGTGTAGCAGATACTCATGTAAAGTACAAGTATGTCAACACAGTACTTGAGTGCAGTACTTGAGTAAATGTACTGCATCAGTGCGAACAGCAGGATGATCCAAACATAACAACAGAGAGTGGAGCAGTGCAGCTTCAGGAAGCGCTGACATCATTATTAATATTAATATTGTTGATAATCAATTCTGATGTTTGAGTAGCAGCTAAACAAGGTAACTGCTGAGCAACACAAAGGGAAGAACCAGTAACGTTTACCAGTATGACCAGTGGAGAACAACACATCTACATGTCCTGACACTGGGACTCTCAATGGCTTGGGTAAGTGGGGCCAAACCTGGTCCAATCAGTACTGGTAACTACATAGTTTGTTTGTCCCCTCAAAACCAACTAATCATTGCAGCCCTATTTCTAAGGTTCCTGAGTTCAGAGACAAGTCTGTGCCAGTTGAGGGCCGGTCTTAGTGAATTTTGTTTCTAATAGTTATAGTTTTATCATTAAAGAAGTGTAATGGGGTAGACCTGTATTAGCCTACTTTGAGTGTAGTGGTAGTGTGATGGGTGAGCACCTAGAGTGAGTGTGCATTTGGTGGGTGTGGTTTTTCACATGGGTTAATTGCATGGGGATGGGCTGATGGCAGACAGGTGTGCTTGGGCGTGACCTCAACCTGCAAGCTATTTAACCAGTCACACACTATGCTAAGGAGTCTTCTGCTTGTCTCCTGGGTCCAGGTACAGAGTTGAGATTTTGAATGTCTTTGTCCCTGGGTGTATATATAATTATGTGGGCTGGTGGCAGTGTCTGTTGTGTGGAATGTTTTATAAATTGTTGTTTGTCTAAGGGTCTTCTGCTTGTCTCCTGGGTGCAGTGTGCTGAGGCTGCTGATATCTGAAAGAGTGTGCCACACGGCTGGATCGTAGTCTGGGGAGCCGGCAGTGCAGAGCCACAGCTACTTAGTGGAGTTACCAGAGGCCCCAAGCAGTGAGGAGGCTACAACCGGCCAGCCTGTGACCAACAACAGACCTGTTCCTGTCGTGTTTGGCTTCGCCCCACGCAGGAAAATGAAGTTGAGCACACCCAGCCAGGAAGCGCCGCATTCCCGTTTAACTGACCCTGACTTTCCCCCATTTTGGGGAACTGACCTTTTAACTTTCTTAGCTTCAGCCTTGTTTAATCCTCTTTATGCCTATTCTGTACAAATTAACTTGGAGGTTATATTTTGCACAGCTTGTAGTATTGTTGCCCACTTATTTTACTCACTGGTCAACTCTGAACTAGTTTGGGGTGTTACAGAAGCTCACGAAGTCGATACTACTAAAAGCTATGGGAATAGCTAGAGGTATGACTTTCTGTCAGCCTGGCTACAGTGCTGAAAAGAAACCTGGGGTTCTTCCTATATTCCTCTTAGTGACAAATGGTGAGCTGCTCTGGCATTGTGGAGGGCCTTCCTATAAGTTTTAAGACTATCTTGCCAAATGAGAATTTTCCTGTTTGATGGAACGCCGATTCCAAGTTTCTGCAACCACATACCATTGTGACTTGGTAATTAATTAAAATCTGATGGACTCACATCCTTAAATTTATCTACAGCACTATCATACAGACATCTCTTATAGAAGTTATTGCCTAATAGTGTGTAGTTCAGCAATATAAACTCAAAAGTTATCAAACAGTGGTCAGATAAAAAGGGATTAAACGCAGTACTAAGACTGTCATTCTCAACGTCTACATGAATATTAAAATCCCCTACAATAATAAATTAGTCTGTTTTAAGACTAAAGTTGAACAACCATTAAGAATTCAGAGTATGGACCAGGTGCTCAGTACACTATAACAAAAATAATTGGTTGCAGTGATTTCCAATTTTGGTGTGAAAGACTAAGAACAAGGCTATTATTTAGGTTTAGAGCTGATTAATAGGCTAGAGTTGAAGATAGCTGCAACTCCACCTCCTCGGCCTGTGCCTCGAGGAATGTGAGATTCAACAATAAATCAATATAATTTACATTTACTCATTTGGCAGACTCTTTTATCCAAAGCGACTTACATTTGAGGAACAACATACAAGCATTAACAGAGCATCAACTACAGATCTACAACTGACAATACATACTAGTAAGAGCATCAATGAATACTAGTAAGAGCTCACAGGACATATCACATCAATGGGGTAGATACCTAGGGAAGGGAGTAAGAGCAAAAAGTGCAATCAAAACAAGATCATTGTAGGGGATAGAAGAAGAAGAGCACAGGAAGTGCATGTTAGAGGTGTTATAAGAGGAAGTGTTCTCGGAAGAGATGAGTTTTCAAGAGCTTCTTGAAGTTAGAGAGGGACGCCCCTGCTCTGATGGCGTTTGGTAGCTCGTTCCACCATCATGGTGTCACAGATGAGAATAGCCGGGACTGGGATTGCTTTGTGTGAAGTGATGGCAGAGCCAGGCGGCGTTCGTTGGAGGAGTGTAGCTGCCGAGAAGGAACGTAAGTTTTTATTATGGAGTTTAGGTAGATGGACACTGGATGCAGACCAGTAGTCACTCTGTATGCAAGCATTAGTGACTTGAATTTGATTCCTGAGGCAAAGGGGAGCCAGTGGAGGTCACTGAGTAATGGAGTGACATGAGTCCTTTTGGGCTGATCAAAAACCAGACGTGCTGCTGCGTTCTGAACCATTTGTAAGGGTTTCACCGCACAAGCTGGGAGACCTGCTAGGAGGGCATTGCAATAGTCAATGCGAGCGATAACCATGGCCTGTACCAGAAGCTGGGTGGTGTACTGAGTGAGGTAGGGCCTGATTTTCCTTATGTTGTATAGAGAAAAGCGGCATGACCAAGAGACAGTAGCAACATGGTCTGAAAAGGACAGCTGGTCATCAATTATGACACCCAAGTTTCTCACTACCTTGGTTGGAGTGATGGTTGCGGAGTCAATTTGTAGTTTGATGTTATGGTGGATAGATTGCTTGGCTGGAATGACCAAGAGTTCAGTCTTAGAGAGGTTTAGTTTAAGGTGGCAAGCCTTCATCCATGCAGATATGTCTGATAGACAGTCCGTGATCCGCGCAGAGACAGTGGGATCGTCGGGCGGGAAGGATAGGTAGAGTTGCGTGTCGTCTGCATAGCAGTGGTAAGAGAAGCCATGCGAGCGAATGATCAGCCCCAGTGAGGTGGTGTAAATTGAGAAGAGAAGGGGCCCAAGCACTGAGCCTTGGGGTACCCTTGTGGAGAGGCAGTGGGAGGAGGATAATTGTCCTTGCCACAAAACATTGTAGGAACGCTCCGAGAGGTAGGATTCGAACCACAGGAGTGCTTTACTCAAGATGCCCGTTGCTGAGAGAGCGGATAGCAGGATCCTGTGGTTCATATCATATCATATCATAATCTGATATTAGTTAATTTACTAGTACACCTTTAGAAGAGAGAGATCTGATGTTTAAGTCGACATTTAACTCTCCTATTCGTTTACACTATTGCACATGAGTTTTGTTATGCACAGCTCCTCTTCTGTTTACTTTTGATTTAAATAATTTCGATGTTCGGGGGGCAGACATCGTCACTATGGGGTTTTGGATGGGTAACTGCTGAAATAGAAGGGCAGAGAAGTGTGTTAGACTGCGACTATGCCTCCTGGTCAGAACTCAGATTTGTCATGGATTTGGTCCACTAATAAACTTGGCCAGATTTCTAGAAATGAGAGCTGCTCCTTCCCTAGTGGGATGGATGTCGTCTCTCCGAATCAGACCAAGTCTTGCCCAGACAGTCTGCCAATGATCCACAAAGCCCACATCGTTTGCTGGACACCACCTCGACAGCCAGCGCTGAAATGACGACGTTCTATACATATATGTCATCACAGATTTGGCAGGGGTCCAGAGAAAACTACGGTGTCCGACATTGTTTTTGCATATGTACACACCGACTCAACATTAATCTTAGTGAACTCCAATTGCCGTAACCGGGAGTCATTACCGCCAACATGAACAACAATCTTACTGTATTTATGTTTATCCTTAGCCAGCAGTTTCAAAAAAGACTCAATGTCGCCCGCTCTGGCCCCAGGGATGCACTTAACTATGGCCGCTGGCTTCGCTAACTTCTATGCTTTATTACTTAAATTAGATTATAGACCATAGTTTATTTAATAAATGGACTAATTTTATTATTTTTTTCACTCCTGTGTATATTGTATTTATTATCCAGACCTATATAGTATATACTCACATAGTTCTCACACCATGGCTGCACTGAAAGTATTGTAATGTTTATGTTTTAGTCAGTTATTCAGTTGTAATTAACAAGATGAAATAACCATGTAATGAATTTAAATTGAACATAATAATTTATGAAATAATTATTTTCCCACACAGACTTGGCGGTTGACATAAACTGGTTTATGCGTGGACCAGAATGGCGACTCAGGTAGAAGAGAAAGTAGGGGGAACATAAAATCACTCTCAAATTCAGAAAGGAAGAAGAGTGTGCTTGTTTAAGTCCGATGGCGGTGTCTAGGGAATTAAAAAAGAAGCTAGGAGATGTGGCAATGGCAAAAAATTTCAGAGACTGAAGCTTGTTGGTAACATGCAAACGGAGGAACAGAAAAATAAAGCCTTGTAATTGGAAAGTGTTTGCAAGAAAATGATAAGTGAGAGAAAAATGCGAGAGGTATGGGCATATAGCTTTATAGGTTTGCAAAGGGAAGCAGAGGTGTCATATCAAGACTTAGATTTGGGCACACAGGATTAAACAGCACAAAATAGGTAAACACAACACAGGCAGGTGTGAATACTGTGGGCAACAAGAGACAGTCGAACATGTCATGGTACACTGTCGGAAGTATGAGGGGGAAAGGAGGGAACTGATCCAAAACCTTAGAATGGAAACAAGATTTAGTTAATTCAGTTAAAAGCACTTTAGTGTTAACTTAAACAAAACTAATTATTTACATCATTTAAACTTCATTTAAAAACCAACATTTTGACTGAAACCCATTTTACTTAATTTTGTTCAGGCCAAGAGAGAAACACACTCACACACACGATTTCCAGTAACTGGAGAGAAGAGGAACAACACTTATCCCGTGAACGAAGTTCATGAGAACAAGGAGGAACCTGAAACTGAAAGAGTTCAATCAGTTCAGACTCCATTTTGAGTTGACAGAACAGGAGGAGGAAAACTGAAGGCTGAAGCAGGGTGAGTGTTAATCCAACATTTTATTATTTTACTGTCAAAATTTTCTCCCTGTGGACTGTAGAGGAAAGAAACGTTAGAGTGAACTCAACACTGTGTGTGTTACTACCTGTTCTCTCAGACTTGTTTCCTGGTTCTTGTGTTCTGAGCTCACAGTCAGTGTCACTGTTTCACCTCTCAGACTGACTGAAGTCCAGAAGATGAGTGTTTGTGTGGAGGAAGAGGAGGACAGAGCAGAGTCTGCAGCATCCAGCTGTCTGTCTATGAAGAGTGACCGGTCCAAAGATGTTATTCCTCCATTCTTCAGTAATGAACCTGGACCCTCAGACACAAAGTAAGAGACTGTAAACTGACCTGATGGAAGATGATGCATTGAGGATGAAGACAAAATGTTGTGCTGAAAGATTTATATTCCTGATGCAGAACTATTAGTGCAGATACTGTTTCAAACTAAGATGGATCTGATCTGATTTTATTTCTGTAGCAAAACACCTGAGAATAAATGTACACTTCAACACATTTATATACGTTTGCCCTCACGTTGAAGTCACTGTAAAGATTTAGAACGATTCAAAATCTGAAAGAATCTGCTTCAAATGTGTAATTAATTCTCTCATATTAACTCTAAACACTGAGCAGTTTGGCTCTTCCTCAGACCAGCTGTTTTGATCCCCCAGATGCATCTTGAATCACTTCTATATCATAATTGTGCAACATGTGGTGAAAAAGCATTTGTAGTTCAGCTTTGCTCACCTTGATGAACACTTTGCTTTGAATCATCAGTAAGTGGAGCTTTGAGCTCAGATTCTCTCCACCATATATTGTTCCTAAAGGTGAAGAACAAACATCCACGGGCAGCACTGATGGAAAAGTTAGCAGTGGATGAAAAAAGGGCAGAAAATGGTCACATGGAGATTTGGACCACTTCTCTTTTTTTTTTTTTTTAGAATATTTGAATTGTTTTCATTTGATAGTTGACAGTAGAGAGGGAAAGGAAACATAAAGGAAACTGTCTGGACTTGAACCTGTGACATCACTGTTACATGCTCTGTGTCTGAGACTGCTGGTCTACCACAATTATTGAGACCACTTCTAACCTCCTTTCAAAACAAACTAACTCAAGCTAAGCTGCCCAGAGTGACTGTAAAACAGTGAAGGACACAATCAGCTCTCTTTAATGGAGGCTTTTACTGTGAGGGAGCTGCAGGAAGTGTTGAGTTTGTATTAATAACAAACTCCAGGCAGATCACTAAATGTTTAATAAGACAGTCAGACAAGAAAAGCAGCTAATTAGTGTTTCTGAAAGCAGGAGAGCTGAAATAAAAGGAACAATCATCTTCATTACTGACTGAAAACAGAAAAGTAACGACACTTTTACTGTTCTCTGTGACCATCTGAGCTTCTACACAGTGTCGGACACATCTGGAGATTTTTCAACAACAAGCAACAAATCATTTTAGTTCTAAAGAAATGTCTTCACAGAAAGAGGAAGAGGAGTCCTGTTCCTGTGGAGGAGCAGCCGTCCTGCTGTGCTTTGTGTCAGGACGTCCTGAAGGATCCAGTCTCTACCAGCTGTGGACACTGGTTCTGCAGACAGTGCATCACCTCATACTGGGACCAGTCTGCTTCATCAGGAGACTCCTCCTGTCCCCAGTGTGGAGAAAGATCCAGAACCAGAGCTGGACTGCAGACAGCCAGTCAGAGCAGCTCTGTACAAAGTAAGACTGTTCATCTGTCTGCTGATGTCGTCATGTCTGAAAACAGGACTTTCTGTTTAATTACAGGAACATTTGGTTTTTAATATTATCATGAATATCATCCATCC
>NC_060162.1:1306467-1314063 GCF_021292245.1 Micropterus dolomieu
ATCATCTCACACATCAAGACCTCCAGGAGCCTCCACATCATGTGTCTAATCCCAGTCTTCTGCTGGATCACTGCTACAGTTCTGGAGCACATGTTGACTACAGAGCAGAGAGGAGAGCTGCCCAAGACCCTGACTGACCTGTACTCACACTTCCTGCTGGTTCAGATAAAGTGGAAGAAGCACAAGTACGATGAGGGACATGAGACGAGTCCACAGGAGCTGACGGAGGCTGACAGGAAGGTTCTTCTGAAGCTGGGGAGGCTGGCGTTTGAACAGCTGGAGAAAGGAAACATCATGTTCTACCAAGAAGACCTGGAGCAGTGTGGTCTTGATGTCACAGAGGCCTCGGTGTACTCAGGAGTTTGTACAGAGATCTTCAAAAGAGAGAGTGTGATCTTCCAGAAAACAGTCTACTGCTTTGTTCATCTGAGCGTTCAGGAGTTTCTGGCTGCAGTCTACATGTTCCACTGTTACACCAGCAGCAACACAGAGAGACTGAAGGACTTTCTGGGGGAAAATCACATTGATTCAACCCTGGATGTCTTTTTGATGGAAGCAATGGAGAAATCCCTGAGGAGTAAAAATGGCCACCTGGACCTGTTTGTTCGCTTCCTTCATGGCCTCTCTCTGGAGTCCAACCAGAGACACTTAAGAGGCCTGCTGGGTCAGACAGACAACAGTCCAGAAATCATCCAGAGAGCCATCAACAACCTGAAAGGGAAAAGGACAAAGATGTCTCCTGACAGAAGCATCAACATCTTCCACTGTCTGATGGAGATGAACGACCACTCAGTACATCAGGAGATCCAAGAGTTCCTGAAGTCAGAGAACAGATCAAAGAAGGAACTCTCAGAGATCCACTGCTCAGCTCTGGCCTACATGCTGCAGATGTCAGAAGAGGTTCTGGATGAGTTGGACCTGCAGAAGTACAACACATCAGAGGAGGGACGACGGAGACTGATTCCAGCTGTGAGGAACTGCAGAAAGGCTCGGTAAGTCCAGATGTGATTATCAGCACTGTAAAGCAACGTAAAGCTGAAGCATCAGTATTACAGTAAAGATACACATTTTATACACACACAATATAAAACCTTCCACGCTATAAAAGTTTTCTAAACTAGTATTAAAGCTGCTTATTGAAATAATTCTACATGTGTTAAACTCCAAATGTCTGCAAACATCGTTTCTGTGTTTCTGTCCAGCATGTTAGTGACACAAGTATCTTCTATCTTTCTTTGGGTGATGGAGGTTTGATACAAATTCAGCAGGAAAACTTGAGGATTAAGAGTTTGTGCTGAAAATGTCTTGACAGTCATCATTTTATCACAGCAGTCTTTTTATTTATACACAGTGAACCAGTGTCTGCACACTCTTTCTATACTGTGTCTTTTTCTTGTTCTTCTTATATACAGACACACAGACATGTCATATCTGTGATCTGCTGGAGCTTGAAGGTTTTATAGCTTTCATGCAGTTATTGCTATTCTATTTTTTCTCTGCAGTTTCTAAGTTATTTCATATGAAGGACTGTCCATTTTCACAGTTTATACAATATCTCTAATTATTGTTTGATTTGAGAGGATGCGAACTCTTGAAGAGTGAACAGAACATCCCCCTCTCCATCCTCATTAAATAATACTTTACATTGTTTAGTTCCAACAATGAATGTCTCTTCATGTGTTTTGATATATTAGAAATGAGTTTGATTTAGAAACAGTAAGGAAGCTCTCTGTCTGGTAGGATTTGAATGAACTGGTTTGTAAACTGGTAAATTCCAAAGCTACTTTAGTAATGTTCACTGATACACAGCGTTTTTAAAGCTTAATGTGAGAAATTATATCAGTTTACAAACATAAATTGTTGGACAATGTGTTTCCTTTCTGCACCATTTCACAACAGCAACACTAGAGGCAAGTTATGCAGAGGAAATAGCAGCACATGTGATGCTCACTAGAGTGTGATCACATAAGTGTGAATGGAATTCAGCAACGACAGACCATGTTTTATCATTCTTTCCTGTATTTCAGGATAAATCCAGCTGTTTATGGTGCTGCAGCCCCCCCTGGTACCCGTAACACACACATGGTTCAGTTCAGTGGAGGGATTTTATCATCACCAAGCTCAGAGAAGAAATGATGCTGTTAAACAGCTGAACTCCACTTGAGAAACACTTTTACCCATAAAATGTTAATACTAATTATACTATTACTGCAATAGGAGTCATTACATTATAACTTATAATCGTGACATAATACGATAAACACAAGCACATGACTGAGGTAAATACGACGAGTGCAGTTCCAACCTGCAGTGATTTTACAGCTCAGTGAACATCACGTTCAAATAAAGTCACAGCACCCTGTTAGTCACAATATGATATGTTCACATTACAGTCATTTGGCAGACACTTTTATCTAAAGCAGTAATTTGTGGTTCATTATGTTGCTCAAGGACACTTTGACAAGAGGTCAAGTTTCAAACCACAGACCTTGTGATCAATGGCTGAGCAGCTGACCAGCAGAGCCGCAGCCACTCATGTTAATGTGCTTTGTAATGCAAAATGCAGAAAGTCTGTTTTTATAATAAAGTGTAAGATTTTATTTCACTAAGTTTAAGTTTTATATTCTCTGTAATCACAGACTTTTGGTCTGTGGACTCTCAGAGACTCACTTGGAAGTTGTGGCCTCTGCTCTGAAGTCCAACCCCTCCCATCTGAGAGAGCTGAACTTGAGCTTCAGCGACCTGCAGGATTCAGCAGTGAAGCTGCTGTCTGCTGGACTGGAGAGTCCACACTGTAGACTGGAGGTTCTGAGGTCAGTTAATGTATTCTGTTCTTTTCCAGTGTGTTTACCAAATTTAAATTCATAACAATAGTTTTAAATTTCCTTCAGTCCTTTTGTGCTCTGGGTTTGTCACAACAGCTCTTTTTTATATCTTGTCAGTGGTGTGTGTGTCCGATTTCATGTACAGTTGTGTGTCACCAGCATAGCAGTGAACTCCTGGGGCACTCTGCAGGTGACTGTGTGTTGCCTGGACCTTGCATTTCCAAGTGAAATGTACTCTGTTCTGTCAGTGAGGTATGATTTAAACCAGTTAAGAGCAGTGTCAGTGAGTCAGGATGGTTTGATCTAGGAGTATGACGAGGGAAGGTTGAGCCACCATCAGCTACCATTTGTAGGTCGTTTGTGACTCTAACCACGGCTTTTTCTTTGCTGTGAGCAGAGAAAACAGACTTTGAATTTTTATGTTTGAGGTGGTCCTGGAGGTGGGCGGCAACAACTTTTTCTAGTACTTTGGAGAGGAATAGGGGATTGGAAACGGGCCTGTAATTTGCGCATGCATCTGGATCAAGGATTTTTATTTTGAGAATTGGTCTGATTATGGCTGTTTTAAGGGCAGATAATCCTCTCAACCTCTTTCTGTGAAATTTCTGGAAAGCAGTGTAGGGGCTGTGAGATTGCAGGCTGTGAGTGGACAGTTGGGGCGGGTAGTGTTGAGGATCCAGGAAAGGTAGCGTGAGATTGAGTCTATTTATGTTATGAAAAAGGCCAGGAAATTATTAAAGTGCTCTTCTGTAGTTTCTGTAATTGAGGGGGTTTGTGGTTTGAGAAGATGATTTATGGTGGAAAACAGCTGCTTGGAGTTTCCAGGACTGTTTCTGACGATGTTTGAGTAGAACTGTGACCGTGCCCTGTAAGTGACTTTGAGTAGTTCTTTTGGTGTTCCCGAAAAGCTTGCTTGTGCACAGTGAAACCTGTGGCTTTGTATCCTTGCTCGATGGCACGCCCAGCTGCCTTCATTTTCCGTAGCTCATCTGTGTGCCAGGGGGTTGATCGGGAGAAAGGGACTGTTCTGGTTTTGACCGGGGCGTGGACATCCAGAGTTCTTCTGAGGGTGTTGTTGTAGTAATCCACTGAGTCCATGGCTGGTAAACAGTTTACAGAAAGGAGATGCTGGAGGTCGGATGCCATAGTCTCTGGGTTGATGTTTTTCAGGTTTCTGAAGCAGATTTGACGTTTGGGCTCGATGAGGGTGGACGGTGAAGACATCTTCATGGAGATAGCCTTGTGGTTGGAAACACCCAGATACACATAGACCAGAAGATTGCTGAGATGAGCAGAGTTTGTAATGACTAGGTTGAGGGTGTGCCCCCTAGTGTGAGTGGGGACATCGACAAGTTGTGCAAGATTAAAACAGTTGAGTAATTAGAGGAATTCTGCAGCAAAACGGCAATTGGGGGAGTTGACATGAATATTCATATCTCCAAGGACTATGATATTGGCAGACAGTGTACAGAATGTTAAGAGAAGGTTGGACATCTCTGGATGAAAGATGCGTTTGGTTTGGGTGTCAGATGGTAGATGAGATGAGAAGTATAGTTGTGGATAGAGGGGGCTTACATTTAAATGCAAGGCGTTCAAAAGAAGACAGCTCAGGCAGGGCTACAGGGGACAAGCCCAGATCACTTCGGTGGATGACAGCCAGACCACCACGCACCCTGTGCTGCGAGCTTTCTGTAGGTAAAGGTAGGACATGGAGGCCAGTAGGACATGTCTCATTTAAGACAGAAAAAACATCTGGTTGATGCCAGGTTTCTATAAGGCACATCAAATCCAAACACAGTGAAGAAGCTTTGATTTGATGACTCCACTATTCCTAAAAGAAATATTATAGATGTCTTTTGTTCACATTTCCCCAAAGTTCATGCTGACATATTTGGCATCTTTGGAAACTTTGGGATCTTGAGTGGAATCTTAAATCAGCTTCTGTGTTTTTTCTTTGTGTTTGGCTGCACAACATGAGTTTGTATAGATGGAGCCACTGGTGGAGCTGCAGGGTTAAAGCGGTGAAGTCACTACATCTTTATTGAAGTAGCAGCACGTTGTCATTAATATTAATGAGAGCTCTTTTTACCTTTCTGCATTTTACAGTTTGAACCTGCATCCTGTTGGGTTCAGGTGTTTGGAGTTTCCATTTTCTAAACTTCTACATTCTAAACCTTCTTCAGCTCAGATCAGATTATTAAACACTAAATGATTTCAAGCAGGAACATTGTCTTCTAAAGTTACATCATTTATTCTTTATCCAGACTGAAGTGCTGCAGTTTGTCAGAGATCAGCTGTGCTTCTCTGGCCTCAGCTCTGAAGTCCAACCCCTCCCATCTGAGAGAGATAAACCTGAGTGAGAACAAGCTGCAGGATTCAGGATTGAAGCTGCTGTGTGGTTTTCTGGAGAGTCCACACTGCAGACTGGAGACTCTGAGGTCAGTTCAGTGACTCTCTGTTACTATTGTAGATGTGATATGTTTAATTAACAATTGAACTTAATTTCTGTTCATACATAACTTCCATCAATAAAATTGTAAATGCCCTTTTGTTCATACTTTATTGCTTCTTGTACTAAATTTAGTCTGCAGTCACAAAGACTTTATCTTTTTCATGTTTCTTAAAGAAACTGTAGAAACTGTCCGCTGTTAGTCGTTAAAGTAAATGAACGTTGTTTAATTTTTGGTAAGTGGTCACATCTGTATACAGAAGATCCTCTGAACTAATATTTGTTTAAAACTGAAAAAGTTTACTTGCTAAACTTGAAATATTTCTTTGGTTTCTGTTTATTTCAATGTGTTTTCACAAATAATGTCTGATCGTTGATATTGATCCTTCAGAACACACACACACACACACACACACACACACATACATATATATATATATCTCAAATCAAATCATATTTCCAAATGCAGCTGTTTAAAGGGTCAATATAGTTTTTCTCCTCCAGTTCCAGACTGGCCTGAGATCAGCAGCATGTTACTGATCTGAATGTTTTGCTGACATTTGGATGATGTCTGTAGAAGGCTGACATTATGATGATGATCCACAACAACACAATGACAAAGTCCCTCTACTCATTTTATGGACAAGCTCATTGATTAGGATATAGTAATGTTGAGCTCCACATTTAAAACCTGTACACATCTGATTGGATTAGAAATGGATTTTTATCTCCATCATTTCAGATTGTCGTGCTGCTGTTTGTCAGAGATCAGCTGTGCTTCTCTGGCCTCAGCTCTGAAGTCCAACCGCTCCCATCTGAGAGAGCTGGACCTGAGTATTAACAAGCTGGGGGATTCAGGAGTGAAGCTGCTGTCTGATCTTGTGGAGAGTCCACAATGCAGACTGGAGACTCTGAGGTCAGTAGAGGGTTGGACTCAGTCCATGCTGGTTTCAGCAGTATTGTAACACAGTTAGTATCAAAGCAGAGATCCAGTATTTCCTATAAACCTCCAACCTTCTCAGCGGCTGCTCTCCTCAGTGAAGTTGTGAGAGGAGAACGGTGACAGGCTTCAGGATTGGACAGAAAGACACAGAGAGCTTGTTGTGATCATGTGTTTGAGTTGATGTGAAGACGACTGTTGTTGTTGTGTTCATGTCTCCAGGAAATAAAGCTGGATCCCAGCTGACAGCATGACAAGATGTATAGAGACAGTGGTCCTCATTCATCAAACTGTCCTACCATCAAATCTGATCTCAAAGTGTTTGTTCTCTCATTTCAACACTAAACTACTGATCAGTTCATCTTTGTCACAACTCTGAGATCAGTCAGACTGAAGCCTGCAGATCATTGGCTCTTATTTCAGAGAACCATCATTACATTTAGTAACCATGTAGTCTTTCTTCAGAGCACAACCTCTGCTGAAGTCCCGTAACCACAGCTGATGTTTAGCTGTTCACTCTTTGTATGAACATGTAGGGCCTAACATCACATATATCACCTGTCCATGTGTCTTTAGTTTGGTCCAAATGATAAATATGGTGCAGCAGACACCTGCCTCTGGATTTACACTCCAGATCACTGGAGCAGTATGAATTTCCCTCCTGCTTCAAACACTCAACAATCATCCCGGTCCCCAAAAAACCCTCCATCTCTGGACTAAATGACTATAGGCCTGTCGCCCTGACATCTGTAGTCATGAAATCCTTTGAAAGGTGTTGGCCCACATAAAGGACTTTACAGGTCCCTTGCTGGACCCCCTGCAGTTTGCCTCCAGGGCTAACAGGTCAGTGGATGATGCTGTCAACTTGGGTCTGCATTACATCGTGCAACACCTCGACTCTCCAGGCACATATGCAAGGATCCTGTTCGTAGACTCCACTCGGCGTTCAACACCATCATCCCGGACATCCTCAGCACCAAACTCATCCCCCCCACTCTGCCCCCCATCACCATACTCAACAGCCCTGTGTCTGCTGTGGAATCCTTCAGGTTTCTGGGATCCACTATATCCCAGGACCTGAAGTGGGAGCCCAACACTGACACCATCATCAAGAAGGCCCAGCAGAGGATGTACTTCCTGCGTCAGCTCAGAAAGCTCAAGCTGCCTAAGGAGCTGCTGATCCACTTCTACACAGCCATCATCCGGTCTGTCCTCTGCACCTCCATCACTGTCTGGTTTGGATCTGCCACCAAAAAGGACAGGAGCAGACTACAACGGACAGTCAGGACTGCAGAAAAGATCATCGGTGCCAACCTGCCCTCCATTCAGGACTTATACATTTCCAGAGTCAGGAAACGGGCAGGAAACATCACTGCAGATCC
>NC_060162.1:1314163-1384946 GCF_021292245.1 Micropterus dolomieu
GAGCCCAACACTGACACCATCATCAAGAAGGCCCAGCAGAGGATGTACTTCCTGCGTCAGCTCAGAAAGCTCAAGCTGCCTAAGGAGCTGCTGATCCACTTCTACACAGCCATCATCCGGTCTGTCCTCTGCACCTCCATCACTGTCTGGTTTGGATCTGCCACCAAAAAGGACAGGAGCAGACTACAACGGACAGTCAGGACTGCAGAAAAGATCATCGGTGCCAACCTGCCCTCCATTCAGGACTTATACATTTCCAGAGTCAGGAAACGGGCAGGAAACATCACTGCAGATCCATCTCACCCCAGACAAACCTGTACCAGTTTCTCCCCTCTGGTAGGCGCTACAGAGCACTGTACGCCAAAACCAACAGACTCTGAACAGTTTCTTCCCACAAGCCATCACTCTGATGAACAGCTGATTTTTAACTCACAGTGTCAGGAACAACTCCTGTGCAATAACCCAGTAACTCGGTCTCTAATCAGCACCTGTTTACTGGTTACAACTTATCATTTATTCACCTGCTGTTTCGTATTGTTATATTATCATATTGTATATACTGTATACCAATCCACCTACCTCAATTCATAACTCCTGCACAATAGTACTCATACTTATTTATTCCAGCATCCTTTGCACTATGACCCATCGCACTGTGTACATGGGTACATGTATGCATGTATGTGTATGTGTACCTGTTTATCACATCCACCTCCAACATATACGCAATAATGATAACAATAATTTTAGTCTTGCATCCTTTGCACTCTGCTCACTGCACTATTTGTCAATATGTCTATATTGTTTTTGTTCATAGTGTGTATATTTGTGTTGTCTATACTGTAGTCTGTGTCTGATTTTATTTTATCATTGTGTTATGATGCAGCACATATACTGTACATACACTGACAGCAGATTAAGGGAGTCTCTGTAAACTCTGATTTATGACTTCTGCTGTCTGTCTTCTTCTCTCATCAGATGGGGGCCGCGGCCTCTGTCAGAGTGTGAGGGGTCAGAAATGTGGTGGTGTAGAGGATCAGCTGTGTCCTGATGATCCAGAGAGGTTGAAGCAGCAGCATCAGCTTGTGTGTGGAGAGGCTCTGACTGGGCCATGTTACTGGGAGGTAGAGTGGAGAGGAGAGCTTCATCCAGCAGTGACTGACAGAGGAATCCCAACAGTGCTGCAGTCTGAACTGCTCTGAGATCAGCTCCACTGTCAGACACAAAGTCAAGTACACCATCATCCCTGTGTGTTCCTCTGGATGTGACAGAGTATCATCAGTGGATCTGGACTGCTCTGCTGCTGCTCTGTCCTTCTACACAGTCTCTGCAGATATCTAGAAATCCCTCCTCTGTGTCTCTTCCTGTTTAGGGGTTTGAGGTTATAAGGACAGAGGGTGTCGTATGCTATACAGGTTGTAAAGCCCCTTGAGGCAAATAGTGAATTATGATTCTACATAAATAAAATTGACTTGACATGATGAATATTTAACTGCAGAGAAACTTAACTGCTAAGTGAACGCTTTCTTTCTGACTGACTTCATGTTGCTAAAATTAAGTGTAGTTATAATTTAGTTAACACTCTGATTTTACTTCTTGTTTTAGCTGTATAAAAATGTGTAAGAAATTGTTTTGGTTGTTTTGGATGATATTGGGGTCACTATGAAATGCAGTTTTATAATCTTTATAATGCTTTAGAGCCATAACCTAACATAACCATAACTGTAGTAGTGCGAGAACCAGTGATCGTTCACATGATTGCTGGATAAATATGGTTTCTGCAAGGACATTGATCGTTCACACCACATAGGAGAGGAGGAAACATATAAAAGCTTGCAAAACAGATGCTAAACCATTTCTTCTGGTTCTCTGTGTGCTCGCTCTCTCAACTGAAAATGATCTTTAAGCTAATGTTTTCTGTCAATGAGGTCTTTGATGCCCTGATGTGGCTGAGACCCTTTGTGTTCTTTCCAGATGTTATAAATAACAAAAATATGTACCTTTAAATAATATCCAGCCATTATAACACCAAAAAGATCTTTCATTCCAATTTTAGGTCAATCAGTGAGATTTTATCGTGATTTGCATTTTTTCCTTTGTTGTGTAATACGTTTTCTGGATGGATAAGAGGGGGAGGGAGAGATCTATTTAGGTAGTCAACAAAGAAACATAAACCTGGTTAATACCTTTAATTATAATCTTTTTCTGGAGGTTTATATTGCTGTGGTCAAATAGATGTTGAGGAGGAGGGTTAAAGAGCTTCTGATGAGTCTTTCATTTAAAAGTGGTGGCTGATTATGATGATGAAGGCCTGAAGTACTGCAGGTTATATTTTAAGTCGTCTCTTCATGTACATTGTTTTGTGTGAGCTTGTGTGATGAGTTTAGTATTCAGTGTTCCTCCAGGCTTTTTTCTCTTTGGAACAATAACGTCAAAATGATCAATAAACGATTCTTAAATAGAGTTGTGATCTCTACATGCAGTTACATCTGAATTTAAATAAACAGCAAAAAAGCCAGCGTAAATGAAAATCAGCTCGACTTCATTTTGAGCTCAATCCAAGATGAGAGGAAATGATGGAGCAGCAGCTGACACTGAGGTGGGTTAGAGAAAACTCCAGATTTAAAGAAATGTTGAAGATCCATCTTGTTTAGACACCAGAACACTCGGCATGAATCAGTCTCATGGAAATCTGGGCTTCCTTAAAATCTTTCTCTCTCATGTTTCTTATTTTCTAAAATCCTGTTTCCTCTGGTTCCCCGGCCTTCATCCAGTCCTGACAGCATCATGTTCACCATGGTTTGTCTTCTGGACTCAAGTGTTAACTTCTTGTGTTGTTTTTAAGTCAATAAAGATTTTTCAGGGTGAAAAGTTCAACACAATGGATGTTTTTGGGCTCAAATCGGTGACATAAAATGGCGGCCAGTTCTCAGTAAAACCAGACAGCAGCATGTTGATGTTGATGAACTTCTGCCTGACAGCAATAGAGGTAGAGGTATTCTGATGTTTTATTCAGTGCTTGTTTGCTCCTGGCATCAGAGGCCTAGATGTCGATTTTAAAGTTGTGTACACATGGTGAAATACTTTCTGAGTTATCACTTAAAAATTCATCACATTGCCAGCCCCAATTTAAATATTTCAGCTTTTCATTCACATATGTTTTTCAATTTTGAGTTCCTCCTATGTTGATTACTAATTTAAATGCAAATACTTATTGTTACAGCCCATCCCCTTCCTGCTTCCTTCTCCTGCAGGAGGCTGCAGGTAGAGGCTGATTGGACTGGGCAAACATCTGTGCAGCTCTACCTTCAAAGTTTATTTAGCCAGGACTGATCAGTCTTTTGTTCTCTCTCTTCCTAGGCCGGCGTCTGACAGGGTCTGTTTTGTGCCTTTCTTTTTGGTTTATCCTGACAACACACACCTCACTCATTCATTGGGGTGGGGGTGCATGTGTGGGTATTTCAGACCTGTGTGTGTATACTAATAACAATAATAACACCAGTGTGAGAATATTGAATTAATAAAATATGTCTTCGTCATTCACTGCTGACACAACTGAGGCATGACACACTGTATATTTTTTGGGGATCATTTGAAACCTCCACTGGCATGCAAACCTGTTGTGATTCACCTCCTTTTAGGAGGGACTGTAGAAGATGAAATGCATCATTTTGTCCACAAGGTGGCAGAATAAACTGGGATGATTTATACAGTTTTTCTTATTGGCTTTGGAGTATTTCTCAGATCAGAGTTGAAATTCTCAAAACTACTTGTTCAACCTCCACATCCTAAAGCAACCAAATGCAAATGCTTTTAACGCATTTATGCAAACTATATTGCTGTCATGTTGATCACATACTATACCGGTTCTCTGTTGAGTAGTCTAACCCCCCAAAACATCGAGGCATTAGTACATTGCTTAAGTCACTACATGCAGAATGAATAAATACAAGCTATTAGGGAACAGCTCAGAGTGGAGCTCTGCGGTAGTGGGGGCGGGGCTTATACTCTGATGTGGTAGTGACTTGTTGAAACGGAGTTATCGTCATCACGGCAGTTTGATAAATGTTAGAAACAAATGTGTTGAAACGGAGTTGTTAGGGTGTATTGAAGTTCTTAGGAAACGCTGAATATCTAGCAGCATCTCTGCCACTGTCGTGATGTTTCAGTGTTATTTAGAAAGGTGAAACCAATGTGAGACCAGGTGAACGGGCTCTGCACTAGTTCAGTTTAAAGCACTTTAGCTGTAACTTAAACAAAACAGATTATTTACATCATTTAAAATTCATTTAAGAACAAACATTTTGATCAAAACACTTTTTAATTAATTCTGTTCAGACCAAGAGAGAAACACACACACACACACACACACACACACACACACACCAGTTACCTACTGTTTTTTCCCCTCCCAGCCTCATACTCACCTGTCCTCAAGCAACGCCTCCCAGAGCAACACCCCATAAGCACCTCTACACTCACTAATACATACAGTGTAGGCCTACATGTTATTGAGAGCGTTCTGAAGGACTGCTGATGTGTTATCAACACTGCAATGACAGTTACAGGTGGGGAGACCAGACTGATTTTCTAGCCTACTATTTAGTGTTTAGCACCATCTAACTCAGCCAGGTAAGAGGTGGCCTACACTTTTACCCTCAGATGTTATCTGGTCCCTGGAGCACAGGTTTTATCAGCTGGCAATGTTCAGTGCACATTTGAGAGAACAAGTTGCAACTATTATTAACAATAATGGAAAGCTGAGGCTTAACAAGAGGAGTATTAACCATGAACACTTGTTCTATCACCGAAACTCAAACTCAGTAAAAGTGATGACACAAAAGGTGATCCACATCTTCTCAAGCACACTTATCTTCCAAAACCATTGTCAAACTTTGATTATTTACTGTACCGGCTTTTAAATGCATGAGCAATCATCCAGAAACTGCTTCTACTACACACACATACATACACACACACACACACACACACACACACACACACAGTCTCCCGCATTTATTTATCCTCCACGCTAACTTTAGTTAAATTCACTAGTTCTAGATGCAGTTTAATATAGGCTACTAACAATCCCTGTTACACTTAGGCCTACGTTAATGATAATACTATATTCAGAAACCAGGTAAGTTACGAGATCATCGGGCTCGTTTTTGGTACCTCTTGGTTTCTAACTTTAACGTTTGTGTAATCTGCTACAGCTGTGGTCACCCGGTGCGACAGAAGCTTCAGGGATGGGCTCACAAAACCACCAAAAGAGTTTCATTTCACATTAGTTACAGTTTTTTTTTAACAACTGCTTACACACAAAATCTTTGCATGTCACATGATTTTTGAAACCTCTCACTCAAAGAGCAAAACCTCATCTCAAATATCCAAAACCATTAGGTATTTCTCAGCCTTTCCCTCAGTTTTCAATTCACAAAACACTTTTTTCAAAACACTACACATAATTCTCTGCCTAAGACACAAAAATCTTACAGGAAGTGACCTGTTAGATTTTCAACCAATCAAAATGATGCACTTCTTCACCTGGTCACACAGCCACTCCTCACATGTGCAAACACTAACTGCTTAACTGATCACTAACCGATCACTACTTTAGTCTACAGTAGACCTGTAAATAGGTCAAAGGTCAGATTACCTGTTTAGAACAATGGATGGGAGGGAGAGGCAGGGGACGACAACGAGGACAAGGGTCAAGGAGGAAGAGTTTGAAGACGAGGAGGACGAGGAGGGCAAATTGGAGAAGGAAGGAGAGCCATCACTGATGCGATCAGGGCCGCACTTACTGATCATGTGATCAACCACAGGCTGACAATGAGAGAAGCTGGACTGAGAGTCCAGCCCACCTTGAGTTGCTTTACAGTGGCGTCCATAATTTGAACCTACTGGAAAAGAAAGTCAGACAGGTATGCGACAATCTAATGGTTATTTCAGCAGTACAGTATTGTAAATTAAGTATTATTGTTAGGCAATAAAAATTATGTTTTGGTTACAAATGTAGATTTGGAACAACAGCGTGTAAATGGTAAATCCAATAATGTACTGCTTTGAAAAAACTGTTATATGTTTTATTTTGGGATGTGTTTATGGCATTTTGAATGCTGTGTTTCATTTTGAAAGACATGAGGAATTCTGTGTGAGCAGTTTTGGGAATCGTGTGTAGAGTTTGGAAAAAAGGAGAGAGCGTTTTGAAACGTGTGTAAGCAGTGCGCTTGCGCCGAGTGACCGCCAGGCAGCGGTGGTGCTCTTTCTTGGTCGGTAACGTCAGGTCCCAGACCACGGGGTGAATTATGAATGAAAGTGTGAAGTTCTGTCGCAAAACGATGTTGTTACGTAGGCTGTCATCCAGAGACTAAATATATCATCTCGCCATTTTAAGTGGGTACAGGGAAATCCTTGACCGTTCCTTGTGGGTACGGCTGCGTATCCCTGCGCAGACTGCGCCACTGACACGCGCACACATGATTTCCAGTAAACTGGGAAGGGGAGTACCATCCCCGTGACCCAAGTTCATGAAAACAGGAAGGGAAACTGAAGCTGAAAGTGTTCAGACAGTCCAGAATCTATTCTGGGTCGACAGAGCAGAAGGAGGAAAGCTGAAGGGTGAGTGTGAAAACAGTTGTGCGTTTCTTGAAACAGATCGAACAAACACAGTGGATTACCTGCAAAAGCAATTACTCTAAATCTTTACTCTGTCTCTCAAAATAACCCTTTCGGTCAGTGAGGTCCATGTGTCATTGTTTTTAAAATATGTATCAAAATGTTTACCATGTTGTCAGTGTAACGGTGTCCTCTGGCTATTGTCTGATGTAAACTGTGGCTGCACAAAGCTGCACCTTTAGCATCAATTTGAATAGTAGAAAGCCATACCTCCAAGGATTCACAGTTACACTTTTACTGTTTGAACTAGTTTACAGAGCATGTCATTGTGACACAGTGTGTACAGTACTGCATAGCACAACGGAAAAAATGTGAAATGTAAACATGGGAAGCAGCTGTTAGGCTGACATTCCTATCTGCTGAGCATTCATATCACAACGTAAAGTTAGGACTCATTTAAAAAATAGTCTAATAGACATGTACAAAAAATGTACAGATTATGACAAGGCTTGTAGTGACTGATTCAATAAACTAACGCTGAGATGTTTTGTGAGAGAGTCAGTATAATACATATTTATCAACAAGACATGAGCAATTAATAATGTAGGACACAGCAGACAGTTGTACATAATCATTTGCATGAATGTTTGAGTCAAAGCTTTAATGATCTGCACAAGTGACTAGATGATGATTAAACAAGTAGCCTAGTTTTGAGAATTTAGTGTACTAAACCGACTGAGAACAACTGTAATACAACATTTTTATGATTTTACTGTCAAAGTCTCTGAGTTTTCTCCCTCTGGACTGTAGAGGAAAGAAACGATGTGTGTTACTTTCTGTTCTCTCAGACTTGTTTCCTGGTTCTTGTGTACTCAGCTCGCGGTCCGTATTACTGTTGAAGCCCAGAAGATGAGTGTTTGTGTGGAGGAAGAGGAGGACAGAGCAGAGTCTGCAGTCTCCAGCTGTCTGTCTGTGAAGAGTGACCAGTCCAGAGAGTCTCCTCTAGTCTTCAGAAATGTACCTGGACCCTCAGAGACAAAGTAAGAGAACTGCTTCTAACTCATTCAGTGTTTGCTGGTAGAGTGACATTACACTGTAAAAAATGTTTCTGTAAAAAAGACTGTAAAATTCAAAGATAGTATTTCACTGTAGTAGATACAGTGACTTACCCTAAATCAAGAAACTGTACATCATTGTAGTTGTTATATCATAATATGTTGAAAAAAAAAAACATTTTTACGTTGAAAATATAACATTTTGGTCAAATTAGTGGGGAAATACCATAATCCCACAAGCAAGTAATTACCCTAAAATAAACGGTATCATTCTGTCTAAATTACAGATTTAGCTGTACATTTAAATGTACAGTATAAAACCTTTCAACAGTCATCAAAAACATAACTTCATTCCTACGGAAATAAGATGTTAACAATATGTTTGTTAAATAATGTTGATTTCAAGGTAAAGCATATTATGTTAAAATGTCCATAGAACTTTAAATTTTAAATGCTGGACTTTTGGATTTGTGGTCTTTCTCATTATTAGTTTTAGGACAAACTGCAACTTTCTTGACTAAAATAATCTTTTAAACTGACATACATTATGTGTGTAATTCAGGGCAAAATTCAAACGGTATCAAACATTAGCTGTCTCTCGCCGTTGCCTACATACATATTTTTTCCGAAATAATTGTGCATTAATGTGGTCGGAATAATCGGAAAAATGATTTCCCGACTGGGAAAATTCATGTGAACACCCACTATGGTTGACGTCATACACGTAGAAACATGGCGGACAACATGGTTGATGGTTAGAAATGTTGCAAAATCACATATTGCGTATACATATTTGCTACGGTGTCATTTGTAATGTGGTATTAAGTTCTACCGGTTACTTTGCTGTCCATGTAGAGTGAAGTAGATTAATTAGTAAAGTTATTAGTAGTATTTGCAGTATAAGCACTATTTTGGTGGTTTCAGGTAATGTAGGCTACTGGTGTAAAAAAAAACGGCTTCCCAACTCAGGAAATGGGACCATCCAAGGAGCACATTAATGCAGGAGAACATCCCATGGTGAGGAAGGGAGGGACTATTGTTTGTGGTTGACAGTTTATCAGGTGATTGTAAGGGTGTTTTCAGATGAACGCTAGGGTGTTTGTAGGTGGTTGCTATGGAGATCTAAATGGTTGGCAAGGTGTGGTTAATAAGATGCACAAGGTGACACAGTAATTTCTTTCTATACCATTAGTTTCTCTTTATAGGCTTCATGATCAAAGAAAGTCTCTCCCTCTCATCTTGAATTAAATTCTGATCTTATCTGAAAATCGGGTATTTCAAAGCAGATCCAAAGGATTCTGATCCTGAAGATTTGGTTTCAGATTTGGTAATCCAGCCCTGCCTTTAATCCAGACAAAATGCTGCATTTGGGTATTTCAGCATTTAAGACAGAGTTCTGGATCAATTTGACGCCAACATTTGGGATTATTTGGATCCAGCCTCAGAGGTGGATTTGACATAGACTGACAAACAGCCTAGGCTTCACTTCTCCCAGATATTGTTACCCAAGATGTTCATTATATTTACAGTTCTTGTTTTTCTTTGCTTTGGTACTATTACCGCAACTATGTGGTAAAATTTCACAACAGTACGAAACCCTAAACTCATCACACTTGAAACAAAGTCTTTCATTCAAAACTTTCCATTGCGCATTCATTTGAATTGTAAACTTCTCTCACCCCACTACCAATTTATTAAAAATATAAGTTTCTTCTGAAATGTCATGAGAAAATATGGTTTAAACACAACATAATGATATCTTTTCAGTTTAGCCGTTAATACCAGTGAATCCAATAAACAATGCAAGAAACCTGTTTCAAATCACTGTAGAAGTGCTAAAAGTAGTACGCCACAGTACTGTAAAGAGACAGATTACACAGTTTTCACACATTACCCAACATTTACAGAATCATTTTCACAATATCTGTCCTATATGTAATCAAGTTGTGATCAATAATGTCATCTTCTCCAATCATTGATGCAAGAAATTACTTTTACTGCATTTTACAGTATTGCAACGTATATGTTTTGTATATGTATGTAATACTTTAACAATGATTATGGATGGTCATCATGTACCTTTCAATGGCCAATACAAACTTTATAATGCCGTTTTGCACTTGCCAAAAAGGGATTGCGGCCTCTACTTATTGACTGAACGGCTTTTTAAAAGGTATTTTAACAGGTAAAAAGTGTGCTCACTGGGTGACCTATAATCTTTGAAATATAACTCTCATGAATGAAGTAAAGTCATTTTGAGGCAGAAAGAACCTTTCATTTAAAAAATCGAGGCTAAAATCACTTTTTGGCAAGAGCAAAACTGCATTTTATGGGTTGTATTTTACATTACATTTCAATAGGTAAAAACAAACTGGATTGGTTGACACACAGCCAGTAAAATAATGTAAAGTCATCTTTACAGGATAATGCAAAAGAGATCATGTCTTCATTTTATATATAACCCAGCTGTAAATCATGTTAATTATAGGCTAACGTTTTCCAAATATAAACAAGGATATTAGACATAGGCCTACCAAACATATAATTCATCTGCAACAATTGGCAATTATTGCCTTTAAAATATGCCTGATTATACTCTAAACTGCAAACACATATTTGGTCACAACCGACTGCCGTTTTGAAGCCTTGAGTTTGGCCGATAGGGCGCCGCAATGTCGAGTTTTTGCAACCAGAAAGTGCCCGAAAGTGCCGATACAGCGGAGCAAACGGCCGTGTGTGGAGCTAGCTAGCTTGCTTAGCTAGGTGCAACTGTAACTCACGTTAACTGACATTTTAACAGGACTGATAACTTTGTCTCGCGAACAACAGTCTTAAAACTAAATGTACTCACCAGAGAAAGTGAACAGCCAACTCCTAATAAGCTTTTCAGCGGCGCTGGTTAAATTTACACAGCGCTGAGGGTACGAGTCACTCTAGCCTGATTGACAGGTCACCATGTTAACGACTTGTCAATCATAAATAATCCCGCCCTGAAACATACTCTGCTTTGTGGTCTATTTTAAAATAAATGGGACCATAATTTACTAAATCATCATTTTGTATTGAAGAAGACTTGAAACTAGCAACTGAGACCATAAACTCATCAGGAAAGTGTTTACTGAGGTAATTATTCAGCTGAGAAGTAGGGTCATTCGCTTCATATTCTAGACCGGAAGCTTCCCGCTTGGTTTGATCCAGATAAAATGCAGCTGTAGATGTAAAGATATTGGGTGAGGTAGCTTTAACACGCTGCTCTTGAGATAGTGGCCAACTACAAAAGTAAGAAAAGTGTAATTTAATACAGAGACTGCTTGACTGGTTTGTAATAAGTTTGTCACACGGCGGTTAAATACCCAGGGAAAGGAGTAAGAGTTTATAAATAGTTTAATCAATACAAGAGAATTGTAAGGAGACAGAAGAGGAAGAAGAGTAGAGGAAGTGCTGGTTAGGTGTTAGCGGTGTTATAAGAGGAAGTTTTTGCAGAAGAGATCAGTTTTCAAAAGCTTCTTGAAGTTAAAGGGGGATGCCCCTGCTCTGTTGGCATGTGGTAGCTTGTTCCACCAGCTATGTGACTTCATTACCAATGTCATCGAGAAATTTGCCCAGAGGAAGAACTGCCTTTCTCCTCATGTGAGCCCTCAGCCTTGGTAAGTTAAAGCATGTTTAATCATCCTACCTTTGTGCTGCTGGTCTGTGCATTTTCCATTTTGTTGTGCTGGATCGATTGATATAGACGGTGACAAGTGTCAGTGTGTCCATGTTTATCTATTAAGGTTTTTTTCATAATGTTATTGTCATAGAAAGGGTCTGTATCCCTTAAAAAAAATTCTGTGTGCTTTATTGTGGCCTTCAGTGTTGTTGAGTTTGCGTATGGCCCTGTAGGCTCATTTGTTTTGAGCTTGGTTGTGTATTGGCTTGAATATTGCATTCTCAATTTAGTGGTAATATAACTTGTGTAATTGCACTCCTCTCAATCTCTCTCTCTCTCACACACATACAGACACTTTTTTCCCTCTGTGTATTTGAACAACACCTGGAGAAGCAAGCCGCTCTGTTGTTCAGTGTTTTGTGGAGCTATGCTGTTTGTTGAGGTGTTAAAATCACGAGTAGTAAGAAAGTATTGTAGTTTTACTGGTATGTGGCCTATCTTTTGAAATGATTGGTGCCCCACTAAGTTTAACATTGTGGTTAAAAAGTGGGATATGTTGGGAATTACTATCCTAGTTGTTTGTAACAAGAATTACACACAACTAATTAAATACTATGGTTAAAACTCTAAACAGACACATATTGTATATATCAATTAAAGTGATATTGTATAGGCTAAAATGAAATAATAAATATTTCTGCTCCATGATGTTCGTAAACCTGTGTAGGCTTGTTCCCACTACATGTTTTGTTCCTTTTTCAGTCTCTTTGAAGAACAATTAATTGACTAACACATAGAGATGCATACATATTAAAACAGGATATATGGAACTCAAAACTGTACTGCACATTAGAAAGTTAGTAACATTAACTGTAAACTGTAAGAAACCAAAGTATATGAATGTGATTCCTTAAGTCAAATTTTCACATGGTTTTCAAGTAGTCTATATACTACAACAACATAATAGAATTCTGTTATGGCTTTTTGGTTTTTTGTGTGCTACCCCATTATTTCCAGTGGCCCCGGGCATCTGGCCACCTCTATGAAAATTTTCTGGTGGCGCCACTGTACAGAATGGAAATACCTGTTAAATCATATGTAATGCGAGCCCAGTTTTATCTCAGGGCGTCAAATACTGCTTTGAGGAAGCCGGACAAAGCAGCGGTATTTGACGCACAAGATACCTTTCAGCGTCTGTCAGAGACACCCTGGGCTTTCCAATATTATATAGCTGGAGTGCCGGAGGTTGCTGTCTAAGGACCCCCACAATCCTGGGACTGCAGTTCTAGGACTGTAGTTCTTTTGTGACAAAGCCATCTAGTGGATTGGTGGTGGTAATGCAGGACAACATGAAGGAGCTTAACCCTGTCTGCTAGCACGTTGGCCGTGAGGCCGATCTGCGCAGCTGTAGGGTTAACCGGTCAACATGCATATAATCAATAACTTTAGGCACACACCCTGTGATGATTAGGGTGAGGGTATTTGGCTTCGGGGGAGTTGTCAAGAGTAACATAGCTAGCTAGCTAGCTAGCTGGCATTATCAAAGTAAACAAGGGTCCTACAAATGCAGTTCCGGTCCTAGGATTGCGGTCCTGAAACCGCAGCCTCCGGTAATGCAGCTACATACTACTTGGGCTTCCATGTAACCCCAATGTAACCCATCCGCCATCACGTAATCTACTTATTTCACCCTAAACCACTATCTTTTCCTAAACCTTTTGTTTGCAGAGTTCAGTCAAACAGACGGAGAGCAGAGTCTACAGTATCCAGCTGTCTGTCCATGAAGAGTGACCGGTCCAAAGATGTTCTTGAAACCTTCAGTAATGAACCTGGACCCTCAGACACAAAGTAAGTATTTATACTTACTGTATTTTTACTATATTTTTGCCCTCACGTTGACATCAGTGTAAAGATTTAGAACGATTCAAAATCTCAAAGAATCTGCTTAAAATCTTTAATTCAGTTTCTCATATTTAATAAATAGTATCTAAATATTGAGCTGTTTGGCTCTTCCTCAAATCAGCTGTTTTGATCCATCAGATGCATCTTGAATCACATTCATAGTCATAAATCAGTTCATATCATAATTGTGCAACATGTGAAAAATCATTTCTAGAAAAGCTTTGCTCACCTTGATGAACACTATGCTTTGAATCATTAGTAAGTAGACCTTGGTTCTCTCCACCATATTTTATTAAGGTGAAGAAGTTAATGTTGCTTTCACTGTCTCCACCGTGACTGTAATGTAAATGTAAATGCTCCATACTTATATAGTTCCTTTCTAGTCTTTTCGACCACTCAAAGCGCTTTTTACACTACATCTTCATTCACCATACACACACACATTTATTCACTGAGCCTAAGTGCTCAAACAGAAACTGACATTCATACACTCGTGGAACAGCCTGATCAGGGTTCAGTATATTGCCCACTTCGACCTTCGCCGCTGTGTGAGTATGTATATAGGAGCCCGACACAGATAGCAGGCAGATGCTGCAGCCTGATGATATATACTACGGTCTTTAGCTCCGGGCCCATTTTATACCGCATATCAGGACCCATCACTAAATAACAGAAGTTTTCTTTCTGGTTGGCTTTGGACCAAAAGTGTGTTGCTTCTCGCCACCCTAGTCCTTCCTGGACCCTGCCAGTGAGTTCTTGTTGCTGCAGCCTACCAACTGCTTGGCCAACCTCAGCCTGGGCTTTCCACTTCCAGCCAGTCGAGACATTGGCATTTGCTTTTCTCACTGACTTATCTGTGGACTTGATTGCAGTGGCAACTGTAAGGTGTTTTTCTCAAAAAGGCCCATTTTGGAGATGAAAGAGTTAGCTTTCCTGTCCATCTTATTTTCATTTTCAGCAGCCACATCAGCCTCCTGTAGAATGTGAACTGGTAGCACCACACCTTCCCTGGGACTTGGCTTTGGTCGATTTCTGCCAGGCCTTCTGAGAGCTGCTTCAATATGGTTTTTCCCTCTGTTTATAGGAGAGCTCTGCTGTACACTCACCCCAGGCTTTTGATGGGTTGCTCAGACGCAAGTGGGATTTTCTTAAAAATGGTTCTCTCATTTCTGACTCCTCTTCTAATGAACAGGTTACGCGACTTGGAGAGCTTGATCTTCATTCTTGAACATGCCATCAGCTCATCCTTTGTCAGGATGTACATGCTGCTATCTGAAGGAGGCTGGTGACATCATCCATGGAGCTCCTCAGTGGAGGGTAACCTCTGTTCGGATGTTAACTTGATCCCACCATTTATCTTGCTCCGTTGAGGATTATTTCAAAGGCTGCCACAAACAAAATGGGAGAAATGGCACACCCCATGGCAATTCCTATCTCTGACTGCTGCCATCCGGTGGTGAAATCCTGTATGGCAAAGCACATCTGCAGGTCCTTAAAGTAGCTTTCTACCAATCTCTTGATACAGGAGTGCATGTGGAAGTATTCTATGGCATAGCCGATCAACTGGTGTGGAAGTGATCCATGAGCATTGGCGAGGTCGAGCCAGATGACAGGCGGGTCTTCCTTCTTGAGTTTGGCCTTCTGAATCTTCCCAAACTATTGCAGAGTGCTCCACACACCCAGTCCTGCCCTCTGGCAGTTGTTGTCAATGTAGTCATTCTCCATCAGATAGCTGGTCATCATTCTGGCCAGTACTGAAAAGAAGGCCTGAAATGGCCAATGTCTTTGGAGTTCTCCACGACGTGCCTGACTTCATTGAGCTTGGTGGCCTGATGATAAACTCAGATGTCGTGGGCTAGGCTGATGCAGATCCCATCCTGGCATCAGGATTAGATGTTCTTCCTCACCACTTGTGCTTCCTCCTCAGCCACAGCCAAAAGCTGTCCTTCTCCGCCTCCTCTGACAGTTCTTTTACAGTCGAGACTGACAGGAAACATAAATGGAATGGCATACAAGAAGGAAAACTGCCAGGACTAGATCCTGTGACCTGTGACACCACTGTTACATGCTATGTGTCTGAGACTGCTGGTCTACCAAAATTGTGGTAGTAATAGACCACTTCTAACCTCAGTTCAAACATAACTTACTCAAGCTAAGCTGACCATAATGAAGGACATAATCAGCTCTCTTTAATGGAGGCTTTTACTGTGAAGGAGTTTAGGAAGTGCTTCTATTAATAACAAACTACAGTCAGATCACTAGTGTTTATGAATGCAGGAGGGTTGAAATAAAAGGAACAATCATCTTCATTACAGACTTAAAGCTGAATTCAAACAGAAAATTAATGACACTTCTCTGTGTCCATCTAAGCTTCTACACATTGTCGGCCAAATCTGGCAACAAATCATTTTAGTTCTAAAAAAATGTCTTGTCACAGAGAAAGGAAGAGGAGTCATGTTTCTGTGGAGGAGCAGCCGTCCTGCTGTGCTTTGTGTCAGGACGTCCTGAAGGATCCAGTCTCTACCAGCTGTGGACACTGGTTCTGCAGACAGTGCATCACCTCATACTGGGACCAGTCTGCTTCATCAGGAGACTCCTCCTGTCCCCAGTGTGGAGAAAGATCCAGAACCAGAGCTGGACTGCAGACAGCCAGTCAGAGCAGCTCTGTACAAAGTAAGACTGTTCATCTGTCTGCTGATGTCGTCATGTCTGAAAACAGGACTTTCTGTTTAATTACAGGAACATTTGGTTTTTAATATTCTCATGAATATCATCCATCCAAAACATTTGATTTATCTGGATTCTTGCTCTCTGTTTAGTCTCAGGTTATTTGTTCTTCTCTTTCAGCAGATAGTGGTCTGCAGGAGGTTTTAGATGAACATAAGATCAGTCTGAGGAGGAGATGTGAACGTGTGACTGAAGGAAGTGATGAAACAGGAAGTGGAACCCTCCTCAACAGGATCTACACTGAGCTCTACATCACAGAGGGACAGAGTGAAGAGGTTAATACCCAGCATGAGGTGAGGCAGCTTGAGACAGCTTCCAAGATGGAGACCCTCCATGACACTCCAATCAAGTGCCAGGACATCTTTAAAGCCTTACCTGGCCAACAGAGAGCCATCAGAGTGGTTCTGACCAACGGCGTCGCTGGCGTTGGAAAAACCTTCTCGGTGCAGAAGTTCACTCTGGACTGGGCAGAGGGCTCGGAAAACCAAGATGTCGGTCTGCTGGTTCTGCTCTCGTTCAGGGAGCTGAACTTGATCAAAGATGAGCAGCACAGTCTCCTCACGCTGCTCCATGTTTTCCATCCAACATTACAGAAGGTCCCAGCAGAGAAGCTCGCTGTCTGGAAACTGTTGTTCATCTTTGACGGCCTGGATGAAAGCAGACTTTCATTAAACTTCAACAACAAGAAGGTCGTGTCTGATGTCACACAGAAGTCATCAGTCAACCTGCTGCTGACAAACCTCATCAAGGGGAATCTGCTTCCCTCGGCTCTCGTCTGGATAACTTCCCGACCTGCAGCAGCCAGTCAGATCCCTCCTTTATGTGTTGACAGGTTAACAGAAGTGCGAGGCTTCACTGACACCCAGAAGGAGGAGTACTTCAGTAGGAGATTCAACAATGAAGAGCTGTCCAGCAGAATCATCTCACACATCAAGACCTCCAGGAGCCTCCACATCATGTGTCTAATCCCAGTCTTCTGCTGGATCACTGCTACAGTTCTGGAGCACATGTTGACTACAGAGCAGAGAGGAGAGCTGCCCAAGACCCTGACTGACCTGTACTCACACTTCCTGCTGGTTCAGACAAAGAGGAAGAAGCACAAGTACGATGAGGGACATGAGACGAGTCCACAGGAGCTGACGGAGGCTGACAGGAAGGTTCTTCTGAAGCTGGGGAGGCTGGCGTTTGAACAGCTGGAGAAAGGAAACATCATGTTCTACCAAGAAGACCTGGAGCAGTGTGGTCTTGATGTCACAGAGGCCTCGGTGTACTCAGGAGTTTGTACAGAGATCTTCAAAAGAGAGAGTGTGATCTTCCAGAAAACAGTCTACTGCTTTGTTCATCTGAGCGTTCAGGAGTTTCTGGCTGCAGTCTACATGTTCCACTGTTACACCAGCAGGAAGCTAAAAGTACTGAAGAAACTCCTGGGGAAAAAACATGTTGATTTAACCCTGGATGTCTTATTGATGGAAGCAATGGAGAAATCCCTTGAAAGTAAAAATGGCCACCTGGACCTGTTTGTTCGCTTCCTTCATGGCCTCTCTCTGGAGTCCAACCAGAGACTCTTAGGAAGCCTGCTGGGTCAGACAGACAACAGTCCAGAAATCATCCAGAGAGCCATCAACAACCTGAAAGGGAAGAGGACAAATATCTCTCCAGACAGAAGCATCAACATCTTCCACTGTCTGATGGAGATAAACGACCACTCAGTACATCAGGAGATCCAAGAGTTCCTGAATTCAGAGAACAGATCAGAGAAGGAACTCTCAGAGATCCACTGTTCAGCTCTGGCCTACATGCTGCAGATGTCAGAAGAGGTTCTGGATGAGTTGGACCTGAAGAAATACAACACAACAGAGGAGGGACGACAGAGACTGATTCCAGCTGTGAGGAACTGCAGAAAGGCTCGGTAAGTCCAGATGTGATTATCAGCACTGTAAAGCAACGTAAAGCTGAAGCATCAGTATTACAGTAAAGATACACATTTTACACGCACACAATATAAAACCTCCACGCTATAAAAGTTTTCTAAACTGGTATTAAACCTGCTTATTGAAATATTGTGTTAATTAAATTTATACAGCACTTTTATATACTTTTAATAATTCAGTTGCTTTACAGGCAGAAAGATGAAATGAATTGGTTATTATTATTAAAATTATTAAAAAGTTTGTTAGGCAAACAGTAGAAGATGTTGCAGTAGTGGAGCCTGGAAGTGATGAGGGCATGAAAGAGGCCATGTTCTTGAGGTGGAAAAAGGCAGTGTTTGTAACCTGGTTGACGTGGGGCAAGAAGGAGAGGTTGGGGTCAAAGATGATTTGAAGGTTGCAGACCTGGGTGGTGGGCCTGACAATAGAGCAGTCAATGTTGAGTGAAAAGGTCTGGGTGGAGCGGGTGAGGGTGTTAGGGCCGATGAGGAGGATTTCCGATTTATTGCAGTTGAGTTTGTGGAAGATCTGTTGCATCCAAAACTGTCTGGATGTCTGTGAGATGGGTGGCACGGGTGGCTTGGGTGATGGATTCAGAGAGGTAAAGTTGAGTGTCATCGGCATAGCAGTAGACATGAAGGCTGTGATGGGGTAGTATCTGGAGGAATTGATTACATTAGTGATGAGTGGGGAGTGTGGGGAGGCAAGCCTTGACCAGAGAGGAGGAGGTAAAGTCAGGGATACAGGCTGAGGACTTGCTGGTGCCTATGGTGAATAGGTCGGTTTCAGAGATTTCAGTTAAGGATGAGAGTGAGTAGCTTGGAAGTAGTGAGAGGTTGGGTTAAGGGTCTACAAACATAATTTCTGTGTTTATATCCATCAAGTTAGTGACACGAGTATCTTCTATCATCTTCTAACTATCTTTCTTTGGGTGATGGAGTCTAAATACAAATCCAGCAATAAAACGTGGGGATTAAGAGTTTGTGAGTCTTCTTATATACAGACACACAGACATGGAATATCTGTGAGGTTTTGTCATTATAGTGCTCATGCAGTTATTGCTATTCTATTTTTCTCAGCAGTTTCTGATCTATTTCATATGAAGGATTGTTATCTATATTTATTGTTTTATTTGAGAGGATGTGAGGGGAAGTCATTCTCCCTCTTGAAGAGCGAACAGAACATCCCCCTCTCTATCATCATTAAATAAAATGTCTGACTTTACATTGTTTAGTTCCAACAATGAATATCTCTTCAAGTGTTTTGCTACATTAAAAATGAGTTTGATTTATAAACAGTAAGGAAGCTCTCTCTGTGTCCCCGTCTCTTTATTAGGATTTGTATGGACTGGTCTATAAACTAGTATATTCCAAAGCTACTTTAGAAATGTTCACTTGATAGAGAGCGTTTTTAAAGCTTTATGTGAGTTTTATATTCTCTGTCATCACAGACTTTCCTACTGTGGACTCTCAGAGACTCACTGTGAAGTCGTGGCCTCAGCTCTGAAGTCCAACCCCTCCCATCTGAGAGAGCTGGACGTGAGTCTCAACAACCTTCAGAATTCAGCAGTGAAGCTGCTGTCTGCTGGACTGGAGAGTCCACACTGTAGACTGGAGGCTCTGAGGTCAGTTCATGCATTTTGCTCTTGTCCAGTGTATAAATCCAAATTTAAATCCATTTCCTTCAGTTCTCTTGTATTCTGGGTTTGTCTGAGCACAAAACAGTCTGAAGGGTTTGGCGAATTTAGTCTGAACTCAAACTGCATTTATATTATTAAGGAAACTGTAGGACTTAGCCTGACTCCCTGCTTGACTCCCTAAATCCTTTTTTAGTGAATACAACTGGCTTATCAGTAACTTCCTCTGGAATAGCAAGGTCCAAAGAATAAAGAGAACTACCTTTTGAGAAGGGGATGTGACAGAGGGCAAGAGCAGTCAGCCCACCTGGATTTCAACCCGGGTCTACAGGGTACCAAACAAGGAACTTGACCGAAACGCCAAAGAGCCAGTCATTGTGCATACTCAACTGTAGTGATCAGTCATCCCTTACTGTTTTACGCACAAAAATATTAAGAAATTCACAGCTAACCCTATTCTAAGCCAATCCCCCTCTTCCCAAAGACACTTACCACACTCAACAGCACTTTACCATCGGCCTTAAGACACCCCTCCTTTAGGTTGTGGGCACAGAAAGGCTTTGAAAGACTAGGAGATTTATACAGAGGGGACATGAGGTCTTTGGGGGACTTAAGGGTTTGTTATCAAATTCCAGCTACGCACTTATTCCGATTTTTGCAGTTGCAACGTTTTATACAGTCTAAACAACAAGGCTCTCTCTATATACCCAGACACTCCCGTCTGGAGTCTTTAATGTTTGAGGACAATCTGAACAAGCATGTTTCACAAATATACAATCTACTATCAATAATCTTAAGGATAATGCAGCAGTACTAAAAGACAGATGGGAACAGGATGTAGGGATTCAGATCACAGACGAATACTGCAGTTAGATTAATGAACAATGGTGCATTTAGCTTGGTAGAGTGTGTGCCCCATGAACAAGGCTGAGTCCTTACTCCCGTGGCCCGGGTTCGAATCCAGCCTGCAGCCCTTTGCTACATGTCGCCCCTATCTCTCTCCCTCGTTCTTCATGCTATCCGCTGTCCTATTGAATAAAGTCTTATGTAATTTATCCAAAAGATAAATGAACAATTCGGAGAATTTGTACTACCACCAGGTAGAGGCTGAGAGTCACATTAAAACCGATTCATTCCCTCTCTGTCCCCGCTGTAAATGAGAAACTGGCAAACTTGTACATGTGGTATGGTGTTGTTCTAAGCTTAGACAGTGGTGGTCTGGCATTGAGAACATTCTTGGTAAAGTACTGTCACAAGATGTTTCTTTATCAACTGTGACCATAATGCTGTGGGACGACTGATCAGAGGCTTCCCTCTGAAAGGATTAAGGGCTTTGTGAGCCTAGCCATTAAAGCTACCAAAAGGTGCGTAACAACTAAGTGGAATCATGAAGATTAATCTAATGAGTTAAATTCAAGGTTTCAGCAATCACGAGTGGAATAATTTAAACTTCTTATCATGATTAGATCTATTTTGAAGCAAGTTACTTCTGTCCTAATGCTAAGTTACTTTTAGTAATTGGTAGCAAACACCAGTATTACAGAAAAAGTATGTTGCTTCATATAAGTGTTAGTTTTAATTTACGTAATGTATTGTTTTTCAGCTCATGGTTGAAAAATTGTGTTTTATTTGTGCTATACAGGACTCCCTAGTAAAAGAGACTGTGGGACATTTCCTGTTTAAATAAATATATAGTTGACCCCCGTGACCCGACCCCAGATAAGCGAATGAAGATGGATGGATGGATATATAGTTGACCAGGGAAGGCATTGCTCTGGAGGAAGGAGGAAGAGAGGTGTTGCTCAGTGGGCCTTTGGAGGCAGGTTGTGACAGGTTCTTGGGAAGCTCTCAGCCATCGTTGCTCCCACCAGGTAACTTCAGCTTGCTGCTTGAGTTGGTTGTTTCCATTTCTCTCGCTGTCAGTGGACCGCAGGATGGCAACTTTTTCTTTACCACTGCATGGCTTGGTGGTGACGTGAGCATATGATGACTTAGTTCTGAAGTTCTTTTTGGCCCTAACGGATGTATAGTTAGTGTGCAGCTTTCGCATCAGAGTGGATCAATTTATTTTCGGTGTTTGATTTCGGTGCCACCGTTGACCTCCCCTGTAGGCTGTATGCAGACATAAATTTATACAGAAAATGAAAAGTTGGCATCTTTTGGTCCTTAAAAAATAGTCCCTCCATCTTTTTTTCTCTTATCTCATCACATTAGGCTAAGGAGAAGGTTTTTGTGTGTGTGTACTTTCAGTCTCTTCTCCTTGCTAGAGCAGTCAAAGAGGAAACAGTTATTTTCGTCAGTTTTTCAGACTTCATGATCCTGACAATAAGATCATCTTTTCAAAGGTGAAAAGTTCATGCCTTGCCTGGCCAGTCTCCAACACTGGCACTTACTGTCAACAAAACAAACAAAACAAATAGGACTTAAGCTGGTAGAATCTGAGGCCTTAGAGGCCTTTCCAACTCCCTCCTTGGACTCCCAAAGAATCGTAAAGCTGCAGTGGGTTCACTTAAAGTATTATTCATTTCATAAAGCCTTTTTAATTCATATTGGCCATTTTGGAATTCTATAGAAAATCAGTCTTAATATTTTTCAAAAAAATAACACATGATTATTCTGAATTAGAAGAAACAGAAGTAGCAACATGTCTGAATTATTTATTGTGATTATTCTAGACTGACCTGAGATCAGCCGCATGTTATTGATCTGTGTTGACATGAGTAGGTGTATGAATGTTGTGCTGACATTATGATGATCCACAATAACACAATGACAAAGTCTTACTCATTTTAGGGAAAAGCTCATTTATTAGGACATAATAATGTTGAGCTCCACCATTAAAACCTGAACACATCTGATGGATTTTTTTTATCTCTACCATGTATCGTTTATTCAGAATGTATGGCTGCAGTTTGTCAGAGATCAGCTGTGCTTCTCTGGCCTCAGCTCTGAAGTCCAACCCCTCCCATCTGAAAGAGCTGGACCTGACTGGAAACAACCTGCAGGATTCAGGAGTGAAGCTGCTGTGTGGTTTTCTGGAGAGTCCACACTGCAGACTGGAGACTCTGAGGTCAGTTCACTGACTCTATTCATGTTTATACATAACATGCTGTCCTCTCTAAATGTTGTTGCAGGCAATGTGTTTTACAGCTATGCTAACTTAGCAGATTTTCCAGCATTGCATTCTCAAGGAACAGGCAGGTTGGTGTGTTTCACAGGATTTTTGGATTTAAAGGAAATATGTAAGTTGTAAAACTACAAAAAGGAACACAAAAATATGAACAGGTAAGAAACTTTGTAAGTACTAAATAATGTGTCTAGTATATTTATCTGACGCTTTTATCCAAAGTGACTTACAATTGCTCTCTGGAGCAACTAGGGGTTAAGTGTCCTGCTCAGGGACACATGGGTAGATGGGTCACAGTGGGGGATTGAACCCGGGTCTTTCACACCAAAGGTATGTGGCTTATCCATTGTACCATCACCACCCCTTTATTAGATTACATTATTAGAGAAAATATTTCTAACACAAGAAGTACTGATTGTGAACAGGTACTTAAAGGTAGTTATGGTACATAATAACATAAACATGTTAATATAACTGTAAACTTTAGATGACTTACGTATGAAGCTATTTTGGGGACTTTGATGATGTCACTGCTGGTTTTACACACAACACAATTTTTAAACTCACATCGCTTTCATCACGTGAGTTTAACCGCTGGACTACTCGCATGAGTGTTCACACACAACGCGACAATGCGAATAAACACAACTAGCCATTACTACAGCTGAATGAAAACAAAACAAACATTTTACTGTGATCAAACTGATGCCAAAATAACTACATCAAGATGTCGATTTGTTAAAAATATTAAGTCATGCTTTGTCAGCTCTGTCAGCAAGATTACAAGCTTACAACTTCTCCTCCAGGTGTTCAACAGGTAGATCAGACATTTGTTCTTCCTTTTGAAATGTTTTTAGTGATTTTACTGCTTAATGACCATGAAGAATGTATGCAACTGAACAAGCGTAAGGGCAAGACATAACCCCTCCTAACCTGTCAATTTCTATTCCATGTCGAAGGATCCCACCCACCCACATTCCCACCCTGCTTGTGTTAACCACGAACTGACTTAGAGCAAATAGAAAGTATAACCATAGTGGTAACGGTAACTTTATCCAGGTACTCAAGAAAGGGTCTCCAGGTGCTGCTGAAGTATTTGCTTGGGTCTGCAAATGAAAATCTGATCTTTTTAAGTTTAATATGGTTCTGGATTCCCTGAGCCAATTACTGTGTGAAGGGGGAAAACGTGTTTCTACCTAAATACAATGAGAAGTCTAGCTAACAGTTGTAAAAGCGAGAACTCGCCTCTGTCAGTGGGAGATCGATTGGTGCAATTGGTGGAATTCCAAATGGAGCTGTAAATGGTTCAGGTTTGAGGTTCATACCAAAATGTGTCCCCATTGTGCCAAATATTTGACACCAGTTATCAAATAAATTTGGGCTGGACCATTTGTGAGTGTGGGTAGCAGGAGACTGCAACTGTTGCAACTGTCAGTGGTATCTGGATAGATTTTTTCCAAGCGGGACACTCTGAATGAACCCTTACATTGCGATAGGTCGTATCTGGCACACATAGACGAAGAGTAACCTAGATCAGAGATGTCGGATATTAGTCCAGCAAGTTCCCGCTCCCAAGTCTGCTTCAGGTGGGCTGTCGGGTCAGAGTTGAGGGAGTCAACCGAAGAAACCTTAATAACCTAAAATAAATTGGGATATGCTGGAATAAATACAGAAATTTAGGCAGAAGCACATTTTTATAAGGTTGATACGGCCAATTATGGACAAGGGTAATGTGGACTAGCGAGTTATATCTAATTTACATTTATCGATTCGAGGCCGAGCATTTTTGGCAAAAATATTCTTAAATTAAGTTTTGATAAACAAACCGAGTACCTAAAACTTTCGGAAACAACGCTGAATGTGTGAAAAGACAGTGATACCTTCTTAGATGAGGCATTTATAGAGGGAATCTCACTCTTATGGAAGCTTATCTTGTATCCAGAATATCCGGGTATTGAAATCGCTGAGCGACTCCGAGTGTAGATGGTGTTACCCAAACAGGTCACTAACCACTCATGGGCCCACCCCCTCTTACATACAGTGGACAAATAACTCCCTCCTTGAATTTTAACATGAAATTAAAAATAAATTGTCAAATTTACAAGTCGCACATGTGCGAGTAGTTGTAAAAAAAATACTCACACTGACTCAAAAAATGGTTGCAAAATATATGTTCATGCATAAGTTACATACATTCTGCTGAAGTAGAAATATTTCTTTGGTTTCTGTTAATTTCAGTGTGTTTTCACAAATAATGTCTGATCATGGATTTTATCTCCATCATTTATTCTTTATTCAGATTGTTGGGCTGCAGTTTGTCAGAGATCAGCTGTGCTTCTCTGGCCTCAGCTCTGAAGTCCAACCCCTCCCATCTGAGAGAGCTCCAGCTGAGTGACAACAACAACCTGCAGGATTCAGGAGTGAAGCTGCTGTGTGGTTTTCTGGAGAGTCCACACTGCAGACTGGAGAATTTGCGGTCAGTTCACTGACTCTCTGTTACTATTGTAGATCCGATATGTTTAATTAACAATTGAATCTTATTTCTGTTCATACATAACTTCCATCCATAAAGGTGTAAATGTCCTTTTGTTCATATTTTCATGTTTCTTGTACTAAATTTAGTCTGCAGTTACAAACACTTGTGTTTCTTAAAGAAACTGTAGAAAATGTTCGCTGTTACTCGTTAAAGTAAATGAATGTTTCTAATTTTTGGTAAATGGTCAAATCTGTATACAGAAGATCCTCTGAACTAATATTTTTTTTAAACTGTTCAGGTTTTCTGCTGAAGTAGAAATATTTCTTTGGTTTCTGTTGATTTCAATGTGTTTTCACAAATAATGTCTGATCATGGATTTTTATCTCCATCATTTATTCTTTATTCAGATTGTTCGGCTGCGGTTTGTCAGAGATCAGCTGTGCTTCTCTGGCCTCAGCTCTCAAGTCCAACCCCTCTCATCTGAGAGAGCTGCAGCTGAGTAACAACAACCTGCAGGAGTTAGATGTGAAGCTGCTGTCTGATCTTGTGGAGAGTCCACACTGCAGACTGGAGACTTTGAGGTCAGTAGAGGGTCTCTGTCCCTGCAGTCATGGTGCGTTCAGGGACTGTCAGCACCTTATTTCCACAGTGACCTTGAGTAAAATCTGCAGAGTAAACACACTTGATGCCCAGTCTCTGCAGGTCTCAGTGTGTCCATTCCAGTACATTAACATGACAGCTGAAAGGAAGCTGGCTACATTCTGATAACTAAAGTTCAGGAACACGGCCACGCCTATTTCTCTCTCGCTCTCTCTCACTAATCCAACCACCCACGCCTCATAAGTCTATAAATTAATCCAACGCCTTTCTCTCCCGTTTGCCTCAGTTATCACGACTGTTCATCTAGACACACCCAAGTTTCTAAAAAAAAAAAAGTTACTCATAACTTAGCTTAACATGGATTTTGAGCTGGCTCTCAGCACTTTGGACTGCGATCTGTACAATGATCAGTCTGTGGTCTCTGAATTTTCTCCGCGCATAGTCACACCCACTCCTAGCCACTCATCCACCGCGACTGCACTCCATTATCCAAATTCCTCAGCACATCATCCTACACTATTTTCCATCCAACAGCTCTAGCCAGACTCCACCAAGCACACGCAGTAATGCGTCAAACAGATTCTCCGTCCTTCTCCTCCCATGGAACCTTCTCTTGGACAACAAATACTTACCTCAGCCTTGCACTTCTTCTCTAGCCTTCCATTAGCACCACCACCAGCCCTAGGAAGCTCTTAACACACCATGGCACCCAGCTTATGAATCCCTTACCTTCACGTTCAATGGAATTCAGGGCTGTAGAATTTGCTTTTTCCCTTTACTATGACAGCATCTGTTTAGTCTTCCCCCACTGAAGTGTTGGGTTCGACACTACCTCTCCATCATCTTGGATTTGGCTCTGTGGTTCGGCGGCACTGTTTTATTCACATCATGTCCTTTTTGCATCCCAGGCCGCGGGCCACCTCAAGCAATCTAGTCAGGGCACCTACTGGGGCACCTTTTACTCAGAACTTTATTGTCATGTATTTCCTGGCTAGCAACCTGTGTGGCACCCCTTCTCATCCATCAACAACCTGCTCATCTTTCCAAGGCTTAGTTCCGCTGTGCCTTTACCTCTAATCATCCCAAAACCACCTATTATCCTACAGCATGCCACCTTCAGGTTCCAAGTGGTGTAGATAAAAGGGGTAGGCCCATGCTGTACCAGGGTGGCAGAATGGTCTGTAATAACTTCAACAATTTAGGTTGCAACGTCTCTAGTTGGGGTTTCCTCCACACCTGTTCCTTCTGTAGTGGCATCCACACCAGAACCAGTTGCCCCCCTAACCTAGCAAGCATGGTCTATGACTACGCAAGTACTTCAAAACACCTATCAATATCCACACCCTTAAATCCACCCTAAGAAACCATCCTGACTGCCAGTTTGTCGACTTCCTCATCCATGGTTTCACTTTCGGTTTTCCATAAAGGCATCATGCTATTCCCGATTCATCATCCACTTGCCATAACCTCAAGTCCGCCCTTGCTGTGCCTCTTTTAAGGTTATTTCAATGTTTTTCAGCACAATTCTTATTACTTTGCAGTCCGCCTCACATTCGTATGCTAAATTTCGCCATCCGCATCTTCCCACAAGGCCGATCCTTCCTCTCCTGCTTACTATCCCTATCCACTGAGATTGTGGTGCGACTTCCTTTATTCTTGGAACGGCATCTCTTTCTTTTATGTTGACCACATAACCCAAGCTGAATACGACTTATAGTGGGGGCATAAGTGGTCCAAAAAGGTCATTCTTGTACACACAGACAACCACACTGCCGTTGACATAAAAAACAAAGGTCGCTCCCAGTCGACATCATGAAGTTCGTCCGCTGACTGACCTTGATCTCAGCCAAACACCAATTCATTATACATGGCAGAACTTCCTATCCTATTTCTCTTTTCAAAAATTCAAATTCTTGGCACCAGACTCGGACCCCCATCAAACACCCCTCAGTTTTCAACCATGATTTTCACCTGAACCCACAGCTTCATCACCAGGTCTTTGCATCACGACTATCAATCATCTCCCCTCATTAGTCTCGCTCCTAAAACCCTCTCATCGTATTATTCAGGATGGTGTAGTTTCAGAACATTCTATACCTCGTTCGGCCTGCCATCTTTAAAATTAGAACATCTACCCTTCACATATAACTTAGTGGGATAAACTTCTTCATCAAACTTATTTCCGGACCACCTGCTCCTTAAATTTCTCTCCCCCACGTCCACATGCTAATAAAAGATCTCCGAAAAACAGAACCTCAGCTCACTCCAAAACGACTACCCCTGACATCAGACCTCCTCGCATCCTTGCATCCAAATTTTCTGCGCATGATATTTATTTCCCTCTATCGATTCAACCCTCAAAGCAATGTTCCTCCTCGCATTCTTTGTTTTTTAGGGTGCTCAGAATTCACCACCAATTCATCCAGCTACGATTCTACCCGGCACACAGGCCTCTCAAACATTTCTGTCCACTCCTCAGAAACCATCAAATTAAACCTCAAAAAAGCAAAACAAACTAGCTTGGCCTCTGTCATCCCATTTTCCTTTTTAAAACTCTTATCTGAGCCCTTCGAATCCATCCAGACACAGACTACACCATCACGCTTCTCCACAAGACCTAATTTTCACTACAGAATCAGGCAGAGTTGCCACACTCTTCTGGTTCCATCACCATCCTTTGCCAAATCCAGTATTTCACCCGAACTATACTCCAGTCACTCTTTCAGCATCTAAGCTGCTTCCTCCGCCTCCAGTCAATGGATCCCAGACCATACTATCAAAATCCTCAGTTATTTATCTTGCTATGCCTACCTTAGTTATATCCGCAACAACTTCAGCAACGTTTGAAGAGCCCATCTCCACTTAGTAAGTAAAGGGAGTGATAAGCAAGCTACTTATGAGCCCCCATTATCTGAATAAACTAGCTTTTTATACCCTACATTGGCGTGGTACTTGTTCGTGAAATACTGGATGTGCTGCATCACTGACTGACAGCTGATGAAGGGAGTCTCTGCAAACTCTGATTTATGACTTCTGCTGTTTCTCTTCTTCTCTCATCAGCTGGAAGGAGTGATCTCCGTCAGACTGCGAGGAATCAGAAAGGTGGTGGTGTTGAGAGAGGATCAGCTGTGTCCTGATGATCCAGAGAGGTTGAAGCAGCAGCAGCAGCTTGTGTGTGGAGAGGCTCTGACTGGGCCATGTTACTGGGAGGTAGAGTGGAGAGGAGAGCTTCATCCAGCAGCGACTGACAGAGGAATCCCAACAGTGCTGCAGTCTGAACTGCTCTGAGATCAGCTCCACTGTCAGACACAAAGTCAAGTCCACCATCATCCCTGTGTGTTCCTCTGGATGTGACAGAGTATCATCAGTGGATCTGGACTGCTCTGCTGCTGCTCTGTCCTTCTACACAGTCTCTGCAGACACACTGAGACTCCTCCACTCCTTCTGCTGCACACTCAGCCACCTCCTCCACCTGGACCTGGACTTCATGTCAATCAGATGTCCTGAACCCAAAGTGCCTCTGCAGATTAGTTCAGTTTATGTCAACATAACCGCAGATCAACAAATTTAATTGGATATTTGTCTTTCTGGTTCTCTGATTCTGAGATGGAAAATGATTTTCTGGCTTTGTATCTACATCACACAAAAGATTAACCAGAGAAAATATTTCAGTGCCAAAATTGTGGAAAGAGGAATCTACTTAAAATGTACCTTTATGGTGCCGACTTTGAAGCAGAAGCAGGTGATGGTCCAAGCAAGACACAAATTGAGATATATATATATCTCTCAGAACATCCAGCCTGACAAACTGGTGATGGCTAACCAACCAACAGCAGAATGCTGCAGTGATAGATGTGGCAATCCCAAGCCACAGCAACATCAAGAAGAAGGAACAGGAGAAGCTTGAGAAATATCAAGGGCTGATAGAGGAGCTAGAAAAGATGTGGAAAGTAAGAGCAACAGTGGTGCCATTGGTGATTGGAGCACTGGGGGCTGTGACCCCCAAACTGGGAGAGTGGCCACAGCAGATTCCAGGTAAAACATCAGAGGTCTCTGCCCAGAAGAGTGCAGTCCTAGGAACAGCTAAGATACTGCGCAGAACCCTCAAACTCTCAGGCCTCTGGTAGAGGACCCGAGCTGACGACAGGATGACACAGGATTTTTTATATATATATAGTTTTCTGCTGCCTGAGGTATTCACTAAGCCCTTCATCTTCATTGTTTCATCCTGGACAGTGGCCTTGACACTCACTAGCCGCACTTGGTGACTTGTGCAATTGGCTTTGAGTTGGCTTCCAGACTTGTTTTCCACAGCCCCATTGAGTTCTTGATGAAGGCTATTGGTGTATCTTGTACATTTCCAAGCATTGAGTCGTAGGTTTTCTTGTAGTCAATCCAGGCGGTGCACAGATTGGTCTGCCATGCCTCTTTCTCCTCATTGGTCTCGGTTATGGGTTTAGTAGGGATAGTATGTAGTGCTGCATTCACATCTTCTAGCAGACTTTCAGAGGGTACTTTGGGGCCTGGCTCCCCCTTGCCGTAGCATATTTGTTGTACCTCATCAATCTGTAGTTGTGATAGGAGCTGCCGTTTGCGGATGTTAGAACACTGAGCTAGAAGTTGTTTCTTTGTCAGTGTTGATGATGGGTTTCGAAGCATCCATATATCCCATAGTCTCTGCATATACTGGGATTGCTTGTATAGCAGCAAGCAAGCAAGCAAGCAGCCTACGGCAGAAATATAAATCAAGTTTAATTGGTTAATATGTGCTGCAATCTAGTTACTAAAGCTTTTTTTTGTATTTTTTTTCAGATCAATGATTTGTGTTTAAATAAGTTAAAGGAATGTTGTCTATATATATATATATGAAAGTAGAGCTAATAACTTTTAATAGCTTTTGATATGTGGACGCCAAGTCTCGGTCTTTTATAATAAAAATTTCACATGAGAATTTAAATGTTTGGTACTAGAATAAGATCTATTGCTTTTTCACTACATTAGAAAACTCAATAGCATCACTTAGTGATAGTAGATAAAAGAGATGTTGACAGTTTTTCTGACATACTAAGTTGGAAAAAAAAGGTAATTAATATAGTATTGTGATAATATTGTATTGTGAGGCATCTGGTGATTTCCACCCCTAACTTTTAAGACTAAAGCTTCAACATCATGACTTGTTTTCATTTTTGTTTGTTTTTATCTACTTAACTTTTTCAAAATAATTTTATAAAGTTACAGCAGTACAACATAATACTACGGAGGAGATAGAAGTACATGCACACAAAACAAAACATAAGCTACAGTGTAGGAAAAAAATCTAATGTAGATGCAAGTGCAAAAAAAAACATAAATCCCAAAAAGTTATACTAATAATCTGCTAATTTTACAGATCATATCATATGCAAAGGATAAAGTGACGAGTTTTAAACGACAAAACTGTTTTAATAGTTTTTTCAGCCTTTGGATTTATAGAAAAACAAATTGGGTCAATACAATTAAATACCTACATTTTCATTTTGAATATGAAAAAAATAAGTAACTTCTATTTAATTCTGGCACTGGCCCTTTAAAACAGGGAACATTAGCAAAGTGTCAAAGTTGAGCACAGAGAGTAGGAAGAAGCAAGATGGTTCACTCTGTCTGACGATAAGTGATAAAGGCCCCGAAAAACAATGATTTTCTCTAATATTGTATCAGAGATGAGACCGCTCTGTATTAAAGGGATGGACTTGTCCAGTAAGCAGTTCACTAACACGTTTTTAAGAAATGTTTTAATACTATCTTAACCAGCTGAAAAGAAAATATGTTCTCAAGAATTTCGTGAGGAAGAGGCAATGACAATAAGGAAACAAAACGTGTCTTAGCCAATCCTACCTGAAATTAATGAAGTGACTTAAATGACATTCATCCATCTAATCACTTCTTACATGAAATGAATGACAACTCGTGGATTCTGTGAGAGCGAAATTAAGACTGTGGAACATTTTTTCCTTAACTGTTTTTCTATAACTGTAATTTGTAGAAATTCACTCTCTGAATGTGATGTTGATTAAAGTTGGTGTAGATATTCGGATAAATTTAAATTATGTTAGGTAAGCACTTTATTCATAGATATATAAATATTTAAATGTAAGGCCCCATATTAATTGAGGGAACAATGACCTCAAGCTTTTAGGAAAGTCCATGCAACACATTCAACACTTTTTTTCTTTTTTGGAATTATTTACACTGCTTCAATAAGCCCTGCACATTTTTGAATTGTATTTGGTTTGTTTTCTTTTGGTTTACTGTAATCTAAATACTGTATCAACACTATTTTATGATTCTGATTGTTAAAATATGCCATAAAGAGTTGTATTTATTTTTTTTATTTTTATTTTTTACAATAAAACATGTTTGACATGTCTGCCTAAAATGGTTTGTTAATGTAAAGATCCAACAGGAGCCATATATGGAATAATATGTCTCTTTTACAGATCATGAGGAGGTGTGGAGGAAATCAACATTTATGCCAGTAAAATAAAAAAAATAAAATGTTAAGTCAAAATTATGAAATAAAAAGTCACACTTATAAGATACTTAAACAAAGCTCTTTGAGTTCTTCAATTCAGTTTGACCCAGAAATGGATTATGAGTACATTAGTCTGTAAGCCCATATACGGCAGTAAAAAACAAACAAAAAAAATACAATTAAGTTTTATTTAAAACAAAATTATGATATAAAAGGTATTTAAAAAGTCATAACTAAATGTGTTGCATAACTATCTTAGGCTAAAGTAAGAGATAAAGTCAAAAATGTGATAAAAAATCCAAATTTAGATTTTAAAAAAGTCATAATTAAGCATAAAAAGGTGAAATTATGATTAAAAAAATGTAAATGCTGGGAGCCCCACTGATGCATGTTGGTAGAATATCTAAAATAAACAGCGATTTGTACATTTGTAAACCTATAATCTGTTTAACATGTGACAATATTTCTTCATCTTTGAAGAGACAAAATAGGGCGATAACGCGCATGCGTACAGTACAAGACAACACAGTAGTCCATCTCGAACTACAAACGATCTTTGGCTGAGAAAAATGGCGTCGGATAATGGACTGGCCTCTCTGGTAGGACTCAACCTGTGAACTAATGTGTTTATATTACCTGTCTGTTAAAGCTGTTTACATGTGAACTGTCTCATCAGAGAGTCTGTAACGAGTCTGAGAAATTAAGAAAGTGAAAGTTCAACGTTTTACCGCAGCAGGATAGTTAGCTTAACTAAGCTAACGCTAGCTAGCCGAGGAGAAAGCACGTGTGGAGACAATCCTGCAGATAAACAGTGAACTCTGACAGGTCATGTGTGTTTACTGACGCCGATCTGTGGCTCATGTCATGAATCAGGACATCAGGACCGCTTTATTATGTTTGAGTCCTGGTCTTAGGTGCTGTAGGCCCCTCCGTGTGAATACTATTATAATGACTTATAAGTTCCACTCAGCTGACAGAGGACATGTTTCAGTGTGACACTGTTGTAGTTCCTGGTGTAGTTACAGTGTGTTTGGGTTCACAGGGGCTGGAGGGAGCGTCAGCAGCTGCACATGCTCTGTCTCTTCCTGCAGAGGCTTACGGAAACGATGTAAGTGAACATTTTTACACCTCCAGCTGCATGCAAGGATCAAAGTGAAGGAATCTGGTATTAATGTGTGAAAAAGTGTTTATTGTCTCATGACGAACCTGAGGCAGAAACCCAGGCATGTTTGTTTGGAGGTGAAGATGACATGTAGGGCTGCAGCCATTGTTTTCATTATTGGTATTATTGGTTCAGTAAATATGTCTTTAGAAAGTAGAGAGAAGTGTCAGTCACACAGAGTCCATGTCTTGTTTCATCCAACCAACAGTCCAAAACACAAAGTTTCAGTTCACTGTGAAGTAGGGCCGGTCGATAGCTCCAAAAATTTTCTCACGATTACAAATTTCATATCAGTCAAAAATTATCAGGATAATTGTCAATTCATTATTTCTGTCGAGTTTAAAGGCTGATTTTTGCTCCTGAGTGAAAGTTGAAGAAACCAGACGGTTAATTGTGGTTTCAAACTTTTCTTTCTGGTCAGAACAAACACTTGATGTGATGAAACAGTGGATCTCTTCACAAATATGAGGACGAACATTCAAAACTATTATGATAAAATCAGTTTTCAACAAATATGCAATAAACTTTTTTTTCCCCCCTCAACAAAATAAACATCAATATCAAATGCATTAAATCAAACATTTGTTGTAAATTATATAATCAAATAATTATTATTATTATTTTATTCTCCAGCTCTAGTGTGAAGCAGAAAATTTACACATTTGATAAGCTTGAACCAGGAAACTGTGTGGGGGGGGGGTGTCTTACATGATAATTAATTAAATTATTAATAAACAATCATTAAAATAGTTGTTTAATTTTCTGTTGATCAGTTTGTCACATTTAGCTGTGAGCCACAAACCGTGTTGGGACCGGAGTGGCGCAGCAGCTGTAATACCCAGAAACCTAAATTTAGTCTCTTTTTAAATGAAGTCTGGCCTACAGCTCAGAACACCAGCTGCACATACAGCCTGATGATTCATGTTACTTTTCCACCTACATGTGTTTTTGCTGAGAAACGGAGCTGCAGAGAGAACTCCCAGCATGCACTGGGCTGAGAGCCAGCACGAAACCGTTTAACCTTTGACCTTCTGTGCACCTTTTTCTTCTTTCAGCCCCGGCTTGAGGTCATGTGGGCGATGAAGGCCTACAACCACGCAGAAGTATACTTCAATGTAAGACCTTTGTTGACCATTTAGCATGAAGTATTTTTAACCCACACGTTTGTCTTAAATTTAGTATGTTTAGTTTATTTCCTTGTGTCCAGTAATGTTTAGTCTAGAAGCAGCGGTGGATGAACTACAAATACAACAATGTAAAAATACTCCATGACAAGTAAAAGTACATAAGTAAGTAACAGCTTTATCAAATACTCTCTTCTGTGTTCAGCTCATTTCATCAGTCGATCCGAAGTTCCTGAAACTGACGAAACTGGATGACAAAATCTACTCGTCCTTCAGAGAGACCTTCAAAGATCTCGACATAAAGCTGCTGAAACCAGACGACCTGAAGTCTGACGAGGCCAAAGAGGTCAGTGTGCCAGCAGGCACTTCCACGCTGTAGGGAGTAAACAAAACTGCAAAGCCTTTTCCTTCAATTTAGTGTCAACACGAAGCAGCTGCACAGGAACATCACCTGAACCAAAATCTGAAGAACTGACAGATTTTCGATGTGTTTCAGGTTCTGAGGTTGGATCTGCAGCTCTGCATGTGGGCCGGGTGTCGTTTGCACACAAAATAAATAGAGCTGCTGCTTTTGTTGACAAATTTGCACTGAAAACATAAAGTTAATGATGTTAATGATCAAGTGTTTGAGCGTAGTCAGAGGTTTCAAAAAATGCCACTTCCCTCACGAGTATTTTGGGGAATCAAAACGGGAAGTATGTTCCCGTGGAGTTACATCTTCAGTTACTTTTAGCCTATATTTGTTCATGTGGTCAAAATTTCCACATTAAAAGCAGCTGAATCAGCTGTTAGCTGTTAGCATGGCTGTACAGACAGCTGTCACTGAAGAAAACTGAAAAACATGAAGATTCTCAGGCATGAGTTTAAATATCATCTGGTGATGTGGAGATGCTGCTGCAGAGCATCGTCTCACACGTTGCTCCAAAATCTTCCTCAGGTGTGAAACTGTGTTGAGATCAGGTGACTGTAAAGACCGCAGCCTTTTTATTTACTGTGATTCAGCTTTGTCCTTCAGGTTGTCCCCGTCTGTATGTCGGCCGACGAGGAACAAGACATGTCAGAAATGCTAAACGCAGGTCGAGGCCATTTAGCAGTTTGTCCACTAGAGAGCGCCGAAATGCTCCTTTCAGGATCGATCTGCTTCACTATTTTAAAAATAAATCTGAGGGATCTGAATCAAGGTGGCTGTTTATGTAAAAGAAAAAGACCATTTGCATATTTTTAAAGATTGATGTCAGGTTATACTAAAACTGGAGGATTTGGGCGCCTACTGCTCCTAAAGAATGTCTTCAGATTATTTTATATTCAGCGTGTAAATGTACTTAATGTACTTCCCTCTAATACATGTACATCTTTCACATCCTGGTTGAACCACAGAGGAATATAATTCTGCAGCAGAACTCGTCCATGACAGTAAACCTGGTGCAGTAACAGAGCGGCAGTAGTACTGTATTTAGTACTGTAAAGTGATTAAAGTACTCAAGTGTTTGTCTGACTGTGTGCGCAGAGATGGCGTCCGTTCTGTAACCAGTTTGAAGGTCTCGTTGAAGATTTCAACTACGGCACTCTGCTGCGCCTGGACTGTGAGAAGGACTACACAGAGGAGAACACCATATTTGGTGAGACACAGTATTACTGTTTAATTCTGTCGCTGTGGTACTTTATACACCAGAATGTGGTAATATTTAATTACTCTTTCAACAAAAAAAACAAACTAATTTTTTTTTATAACTAAGTACATCAGACTTTAAGTATTAAAACATGTAGAAAGACGTTTCACATTAAAATACATCACGTTCATACAAAGTACCTGCACAAGTTCGGATAAGATTTTATACCTTAAACCTTCACTATGCTCTTTGCTCCTAACTGATCATCTCTGAAACCTTTGCTTAAGGTACATGTAGGTATTGTTGTGTAATTTGCCTGAAACGTTAGAACCACCACCCTGAGAGTTTCATGTGATCTCAGTGGGATTCGAACCCACGACCTGAGAGTTGGTAGTTTAGTGCTCTACATAATAAACAGAGCCTCAAAGGATTCGACAATGATTACTTTAAAATACACTACATGATAACCACTCATAATTACTGTTGTAGTGTTTGTTACACTTGATTAAACAAACCTATATGTTGCAGTAAAGTTTGTTTCTTGCATTAATAATCTGAGAAGTTGTTTTCACTGATCACTTTTAATAATGGGGTAAAAGTTAGTGAAATTGTGACGTGCAGTTTGAATTTGGCCTGAATGTGAAAACAGAGAAATGACCTGTAACAGACGACCTTTAGAAACACGAGTCTGACGTTGTTTTGTCCTCAACTAACTGACTGATTTAGGTTTAGATGACTTTAACAAGTGTACTACTAATAACGTTACCATAGCGACAGGAGAAAACTGACTCTGTATTTCTTCCTGTTTTCAGCCACCAGGGTTCAGTTCTTTGCTGTTGAAATCGCCCGTAACAGAGAAGGCTTCAACAACACCGTCTTCATGTCCAAATGTTCAAAGAGCTAGCTTCAGGCCCGTCCAGCCCCGCGCACCATCAGCAGGACGTCCTCCCGCCTCCTGAGGGTTCATCCTTTTATTTTCACTCAACACGTCACGTTTTCTGAAAACGTCATCTGTTTTTTTTGTTATACTGAAGTCTGACAGCTGCTCCGTTTCCTCCGCTCTGTCTGGACAACACGTTTTGTATTTACTGTAAAGTTTGATTGTGCCAAACTGAAGTGGTCTGTTTATTTTGTAATTACGTTCAAGTTGCATTTTGTTTGCCCGTAAAAGGAAACGACAAATAAAAAGTCAGCTACATTTTACTGCTGAGTGTCGGTGTTCATCACAAACATCTGGATTCAGTTTAATGAGCTAACAGATGAAGAAAACCTGCTCAGTTTCTCATTAATAAATCCTTCCGACGTTACAAGACATTTTTCTCAGACATTCTCAACAGTAGATGAAGTATCACTGTTACTGCACTCCAACACTTCACAGGACAAATACTGCCACCTACTGGTCACCTGTCACATGTCCAGCCTGTTGCAAGAGCTCTAGGTGCGTCGACATAACGTCACAAAGCTCGTCCAGTTTATCACCTCCAGAAATGTTGCTAAAACTAAATCTAAGGTTAGAGATGCAGAAACTGTTGGACCTGCTTTTATCTCCTCACATCTTTATTACTGCACCAGCCTCTTGTCTGCTCTGAATCGACTCCACCAGAACCAGGAAGTCCGATCACGTCACCTGTTTTTCTCCTGTTTATTTTAGGATTTATTTTAAGATCTTATTGATTACTTTTAAGGCTCTACCTGACCTGACTCCTGATATTTTGGCTCTTCTAACTTCTAGAGCCTTTGGGTCTCTAACTAAAGGGGACGGAGGCCCTGGAACAACCGGCCTGAGGAAATTTAGATCGTCAGTCTCGTCTTAAAACACACTTTTATCTGAAGGCATATCCTGATTTTATCTGAGCTTATTTTACTGTTTTACTTATTTTATTTTGCCTCGTGTATTTTCTCTCTGAGGCACTTTGTTTTTATAGGTGCTCTATAAATAAACTTTATTAGAAAACCAACTCATCCTGTTGAAACACCGTAATTTAGGTTAAAAAGGTCCATCAATGCCTGAAGAGACACTGCAGCCACGAGCAATTATTTTCTTGTACAAATTGAATGTTTAGTAAAAGAGAAATCTAACAAATTGTTAAAAAACCCAGCAGATGTTTCTTACTGAAGTGATATTGAGGAGCTGATTGATGCAGAGTACTCACTGCACAGACAGACTGCTGCAGCTGTGGAGACACTGTATTCTATTTCATGAGGTTACATCCCGTCAGCTGTGGCCTCCTCCTCCGCTGGCTGCTGCACGACGGACTCAGAACAAACAGAGAGAGGCGTGGAGGTAAAAATCAATGAGGTTTATTTGCAGTCACAATGCTTACACTATATGTAGCAGACATCCAAACAACTCAAACAGCTACTCACTCTATGGACCCAGCACATTCACATCAGGGACACAAACCAAAACTGAGAAACTCCATGAACATCCATGAGTGCTGACAGGTTAGAAATGAGCTAGTTGTCACAAACAGTTAGCAGCAACATCGTAGAGAGGAACACAAGTTGCTAATAGACTCAACGCCGGCGTCTCTTTGTACACGGTTCTGACGAGCCGAAGGTCCACGCAGCGTTCTGCAGGTCCTTCAGACCGAACGGTTCCTTCAGGGAGCGCTGAACGGGTCTACTGTCCCCCCATCATCATCATCATCTCTCACTCCTATAAAGGTGGCCCAGACCTCGGCTGTTTGAGCGCCATCTTGGGTTTGCAGCACCATGACAAACGCCACACACACACACACACACACACACACACACACACACCAGGCAACAGAGAGCCACACACACACACACACACAAAAATGACCCCGCTGCTGGACCTAAAGGGGGCAGTCCCAAAACCTGGTCTGAGGAATCCAGAGTGTAAACAAAATGGTCAAACTGCACCCGGCCTGCCAGAGGGGGGGTGTGAAGCCGTGACCATGTTGTTTACACGCCGGTCGTCACAGGGAGACAAGCGTGTACGCACGACGGCTGACGGCACGCCGCTGCCGCCTGGCTATGCTGTGAGGAGACGGGACGGCGGGAAAGGAAACCTGGTGTTTTCCAACCTCGAGCCCCCGAAACAAACTCAAGCTCCAAACGTTCTCTGGTTCCAGCTTCTCAAACGCTGCGTCCGTGTGTCACACATGTTTATAAAGTTTATCTCTTTGGGTTTTGGTCGATCGAAACGAGACATTTTAATCCTCCTTTTGCTCTGGGACATTATGATGGTGTTTTTTAGCTTTACTGAAAAAAGGATCAATTTAGATTTTTTTTTTTTATTAATTAGGCTAATTCCAGAAATTAGTAAATATTATTACTGCAGGTAACTTTGTGTGTTTAAGTCAGAAGCGTTTCAGATGATTCAGGCCTCTTGGCTTCATTTCTTGAGTTACTGGATAACTTTAGTCTGGAACATCAAAACATCACTAGGTTCCCAGAGTCCGAGGTCTTGTTTTTGTCAGTCCAAAACTCAAAGATATTCAGTTCACCGTCTGTAAGAAAAAGAAAACAAACCTAACGGCTGAACTTTTGCTTGAAAAGCGACTGAATCAATAAATTAGTTTATCGAATCAGGAGACAACTTCCTTTTAATCAACTAATCGATTAAAGATGAACTCCAGTGATTTCCCCCCTCAGTGTGTTTCCGGGTGTCGGGGATTTCTGCTGCAGACGGTTTAAAGTAGCATCAGGGCTTTAGTGTCTCAGAGGGAGCTGTGAGAGAAGAGTGACGACGACGAGTCTGAAACTGAAAAGAATCTGTTGGTGTGGACGTCTGTTGCTATCAGACGCTGAGTTGCACTGTGGGAAATGTAGGCAGCAGGTTGTGACACAGAAGAAGAATGTGTGGAATAAAAAAAAACAACAAAAAAAAGGCTTCTGCTGCATTGATTTTGATCGTTTTTATAAAAACAAGATAAATCTGTGGAGTTCTCTTTCAATCGATTAACTCTTTCAGCTCCCGCTCAAAATGATTTCTCTAAAAAGTCTATCTGGAAGCTTTTGAAGCCGACAGACGTTGTTTAGCAGTTTGTGACACCGAGTCAGAACGGACACAAAGACGAGTACCGGTTGAAAAACAGCAGCGTTGTCCCTTTCCAGGCCGCCGAGCCTGCTGCCGCGAAGGGGGCGTGGCTATTTACATCACTTCAACCAGAGACTTCAGTGAAATGTACAACATGGATGCTCTGACTCTCCCTCTCTGTTAGTGTGTGTACCTCTTCTTCCTCGTCATCGTGACAACTCCGCAGCCTAAGTGCTCCCGTGGCCACCCTGCAGCTCAGTTCACCCCCCCCACCCCCTCCCACCCCCTCACCCAAACACTCACCCTCACCCCCGCTCCCAGACCTCACCCGTCCTCCCGCTCCTGTGGAAAGCTCGCTCCCCACCCACGCAGACAGACAGCTGCACTAACTCACTACACTGTAAAAAGCTCAATCACACCGTTTTTTGTTTAGTTTTTTTTGTTTTTCCTCAACTCTTCTTTGTGTTTTTAAATTCAATCATTATAAACATTGTTCAAAATGTTACGAAAAAAAATGTACACTTGGTTTTTCTGTGTGTTTTTCTATACAAGGCAGGCAGAAGCGGATTACTACGTTTACCGGTGTTCGTCCCCTTCCTCGCCTCCTTCCACATCCACAGCACTCCCCCCTCCTTCCTCTGCGAGTGATTTAGAGTGCTTAGACATGCGACCCCCCCCCCACCTCCACTGTTAGGACAGCCAGACGAGTCAGACCATCGCTTTAAAATAGATCTGTATATATTTATATATGTTTATATCAAAAAGGAGCAAGAAGGGAGAGGGGAGGGAGGGAGGGAGGGAGGTGCAACGCACGGCGGTTTATTCGCTGAATTTCATCAACGATCCCGTACGTCGTGTCGGGGGGAGGAGATGATCCCCAGGCATCCGGGCCCAGGGAGGGAGGGGGGAGGCTGATGCAGAGAGGGGGGAGGGAGGGAGGCTGTGGATGAGCGAGGGAGGGGTGAGCTCTGTCTGCAGCTGGATAAGACTCCTCTGTGTGGAATGTCAGCTCATCATGTCGTTGCTGTTGACGCCGTATGTTGAGTTCTTCATGCTGTCGTTGACTTCCCTTCTGAACACGGACAGGTTCTGAGTAAACCTGCAGACAGACGGGTGAGACGGGTGAGACTCGGTCCACTCTGACTGTGCAGTGCTGTTGCAGAGTGGAGCCTCCTAACAAATCTTGGGCTGAGTTCAGACAGACACGTTTCATTTTAAAAGTAGGTAAGTTTCAGGTCCATCCCGACTAGGGCTGTGTGATACGACGATTCGGCGAGGGGAACGGCAAAGTTAGTTTTATGTTGGATTTTTGACAGACATCTGCCGAATCTCCAACTTAAATCCAACTTCACCGTGGTCCCGCACTTTGCATTCGGGATAAACAAACGTGGAGGAGAGTGAAGCTCACTCATGACTGGAGGAATCAGGCCGTGCAGGCTAAAACGAGGAGCTCACACCAAAGAGAAGTCTGTTGAGCCACACAACAATACTCCAGCAGTTCCAGCCATGAGGTCTGTGTCGGGTAACTTTTGTCCACAGACATTCAAGATTACTTTCTAGTTCACCAAGACGTGCTGTTGTTGTGATGTTAGCTGTAGCAGCAGGAGAGCTGTGAGAGTCGCAGTCTGGAGCTGCTGTGCTGCTCTGGTCTCGTCCTCTCACGTTAGTTTGTGATATTACTTGCTGCGTCGTTGTTCACTTTATATCGTGGCATTTGTCAGGTTACTGGATTTCTCCAGAATCGCATAAGTTACACACCTTTATGATGCAGAGAAATGTCACGAGTTACGGTTAGAGATGAACTCATGATACTTTACTGAAGATGTTCCATATCGGGATATGAATCTTTAGTCATATCGCACAGCCCTAATCCTGACAGAAGTAGGACAATAAGCCTTTTTCTTTTAACAACACATTCTTATTTACAATAACGACCTGGCAGGAGACAAAGGCCTCCTGTAGGGAACGGGGTAATAAAATAAGAAACAAACAAAAACAGACACAAAGACAAGAAACTAAATGAAAGAATAATGAAACAATGAAAACCAGAAACACGATAACAGACCAAGACAACTACAGAGTAGACGACAACAAATAACACAAGTTAAGACGTACAGATATTCGGGGCCGTTACCTGTCCCGGTTCTTTGTTAGTAGATTTCTCTCGATTCCCTCCATCAAGTTCTCGAAACATAAGTGCATGGCTTGCTGCTTCTCTGGAGGCTGACTGTTGACGATGCTGTTCCTCAGGTCAGCAAAATACTGCAGGACACACACACGTACATTAAACACACACACACACACACAGTTTATGTATTATGCTTACGAGGCGTTCGAGTGTGTCTGATGTTTACCTTCTCGTTGAGCAGGATGAGGCCTAACAGAGGTCGAGACATGGACCACTGGTTCCTACAGTCCTCGAAGATGATGATGTTCAGCACTGTGGACAGCATCTGCACAACAATCAGAGGATCAGTTTTACACGGTCGTCAGGGGTCGACCCTGAATGCAACATACACAGGTGGACATTAAAATTGAAATAAATACCAATATGGTGGAAATGTGTTGTGAGCACCAGAACCAGACAGAGATTAAAGGAACAGGTGTTTTGAGTTATTCAGCTGATCAGAGCTCCTCTCAGGGCGACATTTCTGTTTTATAAATTCTTTCTTCTAAAATTCTAATAAGTTTTAAGATCCTGGTTTATTGATTTCCATGAGCTGTAATCATCAAGATTAAAACAAAAAAGGCCTGAAATATCTCACTTTGTGTGGAATGAATCTAAACTATATGAAAGCTTCATTTTTTTATTTTTTTTTTAATAGATGCACCTGTGCGTCCCTGAATGCAACATACATACACGTCCCTGAATGCAACATACATACACGTCCCTGAATGCAACATACATACACGTCCCTGAATGCAACATACATACACGTCCCTGAATGCAACATACATGTCTGCATCTAGTGCAACATGTTCTTTTATTGTTGACTATGTTATGTATTGTATAATGAAGCTCATTAAAAGGAGAACGCCTCAGAAACTAAGACCGATAACTGTTTTCTTATTAACGATGAACTTTTAGCAACTGGAGTTAAAAAACAAACAAACAAACAGAGGAGCTGTGTAACGTTCGTTTACCACAGTGGTTCATAAACTGGGATCCTTGAGGCGCCTTAAGAACGTTAGTTTATTTCCAGTTTGTATCGTTGATTTTAATAATGTTTTACTACATTTAAGAAAGCAAGACTGCATTAATATTACCTACATTGTTACAAGGCAGCAAAGGTACCACAATGGAAGAAATAAGCAACCTCAAAAGGATACTAAACATTTTAAGTGGTTAAACTGTCAGCTGCACATATGAGGGGATTTAAATTTATAAAAATTTTTTAAATGTATATTGTTTTTTAAAAAAGTATACAAAAACGTAAGGATTAAACTATAAACAGCAATGACTACAATAAAGACCCAGTTAGATCTGCAGTTATGTTGAGGTTTTGGTTGGGGAGAGGAACTATGTGCGAGCTGATCTCTGACCTGCTGGATCATCTCTGGGTGCTGCTGCATGATGTGGAGGAAGCGATCGTCTGTCGCCATCGGAGTGGGACGCTTCTTTGTGGAGCGCGACAGCTGCTTGAACAGGTAGGTCACTATGTGGTCCAGACTGGAGCAGCAGCCTGTGCACACCATCGTATCTGAAACACACACACACACGCACATGTAACAACCACCGTGATGAGCACGCTCATGTGAATTCAAGCTCGCCGTCCGAGTGTTTTACCGAGTGCGGTGAGCCCTTCAGATATTGAAGACAGGATGTACATGACGACATGAGGCTCCAGACTGGCGATGAAGTTCATGTGGTCTTGTGTCAGCACTTCCAGCAGAGAGTAGAAGGACTGGCTGAGCTTCGGATAGTCCTGCAGGGACGGGAAGAGTCGGGTTAGTGTGTCAGAGATCCTGCAGGACAAAAAGACTGAGCATTTCTCATTAAGTCTGTCTTAGAGGCGTGTGATTAAAACTGTCTGGACAACAGAGCTGGAACGAGTCAGCAACTTTTTTGATAATTCATTCCCTATATTTCCAGCTGCTCAGTTGCGAGGAGCTTCAAACTATCTCTGGGTTTTGGTCGGACAAAACGAAACATCTGAAGACTTCACTTTGGGCTTTGGAAAGTGTGACGGGGATTTTAGCCTCTGCTTTATGACATTTTACAGACCAAACGATTAAAGGTGGGGTGTGTGATTCTGTAGAAATCCAGGACAAATACCATGATACAGAGCAAACAGCGACACTGCAAGTAATGTAGCTAACATTAGTGATGTTGTTGGTTAGCATACTGTGGCTACAGCTGCTGTGCTAACAGGAAGCTACCATGCAGAGAGGACAAGACTGTCCCAGAGCAGCACAGCAGCTCCAGACAGTGAATGTCCGTGGGCAGGTCATTTAACGTTACTGTAACACACATCATGGCTGGATGTGTGTGTCATGTATTTGTTTTCTCTTTAACGAGGGCTGTGTACAAACACCGGATTGTTTTTCAGCGCTCACAGAACGGTCAGCTAGCAGACCGTGAGGAGATGTTTGTGGACAAAAAGACGTGTTTTGGGTTAGAGTCGCTGACCCCAGCTTAAATCAATGAATCAAGTACATAACTTGTCAGATTAATCAGCAACAGAAATCATTAGTTGCAGCCCTAGTGCTTAATAACAGAAGTCTCAGACGCCTTAATTAACAGAAAGACCCCCCTAAAACATTTCAAAACTTCAACTGTGTCCAGACCAACCAGCTCAGGTTATTATCTGAAAAGCCTCATAAATGGCTCCAAATACAAAACTTTATTAACTATCTAGTTATAAAAGATAAAATACTGAATTGAATTTGCAAGTCAAAACATGGTCCAACCTGCTTTTATCAGTGCCCCTTTAAAAAATTAGATTTTCTCATTTCTTTATGGTCTTTATATGGCGCAGAATCCTGCAGCAGCTCTGAGCCTGTGCTTAATAAAGATTAGATCTTATATTAAAGAGTCAGAAGTAATGTAGGTATAATTGTAATAAAGTCAGAGTCAGAATAAAAACAGATGAACGTACTAGTAGGTCACTGTGAGGGATGGAGAGCAGTAGTTTGATGAAGGTCTGTAAGGCGTTATCCAGAGCGTCGTCGCCGTACAGACGGAAGACCCCGAAGTTGACGTAGTTTCCGCTGAGCACCGCCTTCAGCATGGCGAAGCACACGCTGACCCCCTTCAGCTTCACCCCGTACACCTGGTCCTTCGGGACCTCGCCCAGCGTCAGGATACGATTTCCTACACGAAGGAAGACAGAACAGTTTGTGTGACGACGAGCTGGATACGATCGGTGACATCTTCAAATATAATAATACAAAACACATAAGGCCAAAAGATATTCAAATTCTAAAGATACTAAACAGAGAAAAGCAGAAAACCCTCACAGTTGAGTAGCTGCAGAGAATTAATCAGTTGACTAATCCATTAATTGACAAATCATTTCAGCTCTAGAACAGTTACATATAAATATCCACAACAGAATACAAGATCGTTTCTGCATTTTGCTTGTTTGCTTCTCCTTTCAGGCGTCTGTGTATCATGAAACTATTCAACAGTTTTATGATCCTGATCCTGTCATACACGCTGTAGAAACATGATGTAAAGAAATGATCTTTGATGGCACTGCATCAACTAAAACAAGTTTGTTTCCAGCCCGACATGGCTGTGTGTTAAGTTTATCCGGTCAGTTCTAGTACGTTTCATATGCTGATGAGACTCTGATACGGCGTCTGGTCAAGTTACCGTAGGTTGTGATCATCTTGCTGGTTTCTCTGAACAGCAGGATCCCGTTGGGCGACGACACATCAAACTGTAGCCTCTGTGATCTACAGAAGAACCAAAACACACAGGTTAGTTATGAAAAATGAATTATCCGTCTCAGGAAAGTGGTGACTGAAGATGATGAGATCTTTTCATCACATGGGAATATTTATCTAACATGTAAAGAATCTGCTTTCACACCAAACCCGGTCGGTTAAAACGAGCTGGTGCTCAGTTTAGATAGGTTTGTTTATACTGGTGTGAAAGCTGTTGATTAACCTCAGGTGTGGAAGAAAACAACTGGACCAGGACCACCTGAAAAGGAGGATCTCAGTCTGGTTCCAAGGGGACTCTGGTGGTTCGTTTGTGGTATGAAACCAAAACAGGCCGACAACAGGATTGTGTGTGATTTTAGCACAATTTCAGAACTTTAACTTTTCAATCTACCTACTGAACTATCTCTACCTACCTATCAGTCTGACTATCCATCTACCTGCCCTGATGAATCACACAGTGACGTGTTGGTTTCTATCCTGACGTCAGTAAACAGTGCGAGACATATTGATCCCTCAGCAGTAACCAATGCAGTGATTCTGTCCTGCTCTCTGCCACTTTATCATTATCCATAACATGCGTTGATTTACAGTCTAATGATATTATTAAATCGGACGATTTAGAGCTTAATAGGTCGTGACAGGTGCCGATCACACAGAGAGAGAGAGGCAGGTGGAGGTGTGTGTGTGTCAGAAGGGAAAAGCAAGGTGAGCAGATTAAAGCAGTTTGTGAGGAAACAGTTTGAGTCACAGGGGGGCAAACTATTATTCTCTGGGAGTGTTACGTCACATGACTTATGTAACGTACTTAATACTGCAGTTTGTTTTCAGTTGATTTCATTTGTACAGAAGCTCTGTTCATCAGCCTGGAGCACTTTTAGTGAGTGAGAGAAGGTCCTGTGACCTGCTGCAGTCTGGGAGAAAATGTAAATGTTTTTTTAAAAGTTATTTAACTAAGCTTATTATTTAATAAGGTTTTTTTCTTCCCCAGGATGAATAGTTCATTGTTATGCTGAGGGGGATCTTAATTAAGAAAGAAAGATACATAGATTACAAAGATTTTTCTTTATGCTGTTTTATAGTAGATTAGAAAATTGGATCGCAGGTCAGACCTTTAAAAATAAAAAAGCATCTTGGTGCATCTCATCTGATAATCAGATATTTCTCTGCGAGCTCTTTGTGGCACCAGAGAACATAAATAAACACTTCAGAAGCATTACAGTGCAGACTGAACAGCTAAGGTTCCTGATGAAGCCGTTATTCCTCTTTTATTTTAGTGTCCACAGCCTGAAGTCGGCCTCTGCAGAGACAGCAGCTGTTTCTGAGCCTGTTTACCTGTTGTGGACGAGCTCGGCCATAAGTTTAAGGACAGGCGTGGTGCATGCTGGGTCATGGTACCAAAGCTCTATGGCTCGCTGCAGTATGGGCATGTAGGCTGGATATCTGCAGCTCTGGATTAAAGACAGTTCTTACAGAGGCTGTGATGAATTAAAAAGTTTTGTGGCTTCATGTTAGCAGCTCTGAGATCAGTAACGGTCAGCTGTAAGGATACATCCAGTCAAAGAGCATCATGAAGCTCGTCTTGGCGTTGAAGGCGAACGCGATGCCTCGCAGGTCTCGGACCAAACCCACCAAAGTCCTCTGCAGGAAGAAGAAGAAAATCGTCAGAATGAAACATGTTGCTGAAATTAAAACACGCTGAGTCACTTCAGGTAGACTTTCATCGGCAGTGGTGGCTGTTTAACAATGAAGACAACAAGTCCCATAGGGCTGACCCCGAATAGTCCAAGATTTGATGCTTCCATGGGCGGAGTCTGATTCCACTGTCAATCTCACAGTCGAAGCTTCGCAGTGAAACGAGGATCACGCCATTTTGGCGATATGGGGGTGCTCAACGTGTGATTTTACATAGAACTACCAGTTTTCTCCCAATAAGTTAATATACAGCCTGTTACAATATACATTTCAATGTTTAATGCTGTAGCCTAGTAGCAGAGAGACGGAGCCCCAGCCTCACCTCACGTGTCCGCACAGATCATTTATCACCACTGATGAACCACACAAAGAATATTACATCGTTTTTAAATAGTTCTTGAAATAGACCCGTGAGGAACCGCGACGTGCATGCAGCTGTCGGCCGTCCGGCAAAACTTTGCACAAGACCGGTGAATAGCAAGCGATCAGAGAGAAAGGGATCAACAATAAGCCTCAGTTTAGCTGGAAAAGTACACTGAAAGTTTCACTGAGTATTAAATAGAGACTGCAGCTCTGCTGCTTCTCAAAATTAAAGCGGAGCTACCATTGTCAGTCCACCCCCTGGTTTGTTGCGTGTGTGTGTGTGTGTGTGTGTTTATCACCTTGGCCTCCTGCTCGTTGAAGGTGTTTGTACTCAACATCTGAGCCACAGTTTCAAACGCAGCCGTCAAAGGCAGCATGAACTGTTCAAACTGGTCCTCGTCCTCGCCTGGACACAAACAGACAGGACGCTCAGTTAAAACGCGTCTTTTTGATTTTCTAAAGCTGTCACAGCACAGAACAAAACAACCAAGCAGAAACCAGATCGTATCAGGGTGCAGACTTCTGTACATGAAAGGTTTATGTTAGCAGCACAAAGCAACATGTGTATTTTGTTTGTGCACTGTGGCTCCACGGGAGCTAATCTGAAGGACAACCCATGAATTCATTCATTCGCTGAGACGTCAACATGAACTGACCGATCACCACAGACTCTGAGCATCAAACACAGCAGCTGCTCTGACATTTAGTTAAAAAGTTGAGTTGTGTCAGTTCGTCTCAGAAACTGATAGACTTTTTAGATTTGACCATTTAAATCAGCACGCTGTAGAAATAACAGTGCTTACCTAGATCGACCATTAGCAGGCGTCCGAGTGCCGTGTAGAAGGTGGTCCGACATCTCATGTCGCTCAGATTGGACTGGTTGTTCACTCCCAGGAAGGAGAAGTGCTCGCTCTGACGGACAGACGGGATGTTAACAACAACACGTACCTGCGTGTGTTCGCTGTAACGTATTGTGCAAGGACTGTACTCACTGTGTGGTTATTCAACATGAACTGGACGGCACTAAGCTTCACCAGCTTCCTCACACTGCTGTATGTGCACAAACAGGAAGTCAAGGAGAAAACACAGAGATCCAAGAAAGTGCTTTCAAGTCCCAGCGCGACATTACATTTACTCTCAGACCTGCAAACTCAAGCAGGATGAAAAAGGTAAAAGCTTCAAAACCGAGTCCCTGCAGGGAAGCCGGGGATCACTTTTCACTTTTTTGGTAAAAGCTCCTGTGGATATCTTGGACGCATTAATTTTGTGTTTGTACTTTTACTTAAGAACCACTTGATTTCTACACTGTGGTATTACTACTTTTACTTAAGATATACTTTAAGATAAAGATCTGAGTACTTCTTCCATCTCTGTAATCTGGTACACGGTACAGGTACATGTAGACTGCACACACGCACACACACACACACACACACACACTCATCAAGGATATCCTAAAGAGAGGTCGTTCAGTAGTTGGAGTGTCTTGGAGGTGATTGGTTCACACTGGCCCCAGTACTTCAAGTTTGTGATGCTGAAAGAGAGCAAAGATTATTTATAATTAACGTGTGTCTCGAGAAGAGACTTCCTGGTTAAACAGGAGGTTAAAAATGAGACTGACACGCTTCATTAGTGATGTAATTTATTATATATAGCTATATAAGTGCAGACACAAAAACCTGTCTGTGGTTTCAAATATATAACTAACCTGCGCTGCACAGATACATGTGATCATTTTTATTTTTGTTACTCACATTTTCCCTATAAAGACACTGAGTACCATCGTCTCGTCATTCAACCCCAGAACCTCTGATAGTCGTCGATAAAGCTGCAATCAAACAAACACACACACACACAAACAACTCTATTAATATGAACACTCACAACGATCAAAATACACACAGAAACAGGAACTACGGTCTGACATAACTTTTGTTCTTACAGGCATCAGTTTGGCAAGTTTCTTTTAAACGTAACTTGATTATTTTAATACAATGGAAATGTTTGGCACAACATATTTCTAAAAGCACTTCAAAGCCTCTATTTTCACCACTGTATTGAAGCTAGATTGTGAAAATTATTTGATAGAGTCGGTAAAAGTTAAGTTAAATCACAGCTTTAAGACTACAGATGGATTAAGAACTGATGGACAGAATCCAGATTTGCTGGACAAATCACAGGCGGTAACATTAGCACACAACTATCAGGTCTTTGTAGCTCAGTGTCCGGCTCAACAAGGCAGAGACAAACGAAGCATGACGAGATCTGTAGAAAATAACGAGCAGATGCCTCACTAAGTGCCAGACAAAAGTCTTAGCTGACAGGAAACGGGGCCAGTCACACATGAAGCTGACAACACGATGTCACGCATCCTACAGCTGCTCTAATGACGGTTGCTGGTGGACGTTTTTTTCCAATGATAAAAGGGAAATTAACAAGCTGCAATCTAGAGCTTCACATGACCAGAAACTTTAAGAACCTGTACAGCTTTGGTTCTAGGTTCTGCTTTGTGCTCCCACTACATTTTTGACTTACGCGCTGCTTGTTTGGGAGTCAAGAGAAGCTGGGTGCTAATGAGCTAATGAGCATGTTTTCAGGTTTTTGGAGATTCCTGGTTATGTGATGCACATGCAAACATCATATCCTGTGTCAAGAAACCCGAATAAGCCATTAAGTTTTGAGAATAAACTAATATGTTAGCTGGACAGATACCAGGATATTGTGGCACCTTTAAACACCTGATCCAAGTTATTGTGATTGATTCATCCATCCATCTATCGCCAACCGCTTATACTGTGTAAAGGGTCGCTGGGGGAGCTGGAGCCAATCCGAGCGGACATCGGGCAAAAGGCGGAGTACACCCTGTACAGATTGCCAGTATTGGGATAGAGTTGTTTTAGAAAATTAAAAAATGTAAATTAAACTGACGGGTAATAAATGGATTATGATAACCCTGTCACCCTTTCAAAATGACGGCCAACGAGAAAGTCTAATGCAGCCTCTACCTGCAGCTTGGGTTTAATATCTACTCTTAAACCGTAACAAACATTTTGTCCCCAGAAGTGGGTGCAGAACAGTGGAAACAAAAGCAGAACCTCAGACCATGGATACACAAGTTAGGGATCATTAGGTCCCCAATAAACACTGATCCAGTTTACTGTGGCTCCGGCAGCTTGATCTACAGTAGTGACTGTGAGGTTATTGGGATATCTGCAGATTTGATGCTACTTCTACTAAACAACACTGTGGTGAAACTTTGAAGGTAGACGGAGCTAATACCAAACCATACGGGCACATGTGGAAACAAACTATGGTTTCTACTTTCAGCCACTTATCTGGGATCTGGGTTCACAATTTGCAGTTTCTGCCCCGAACAAAGAAAACACACTCCGTCAGTCAGCATGAACCGCTGTACTATACACACCACGTCTAACTACACAATAGTAAAACACGAGTAGCAGCAGACCGAGACTGTGTGGCTCTATAGAAATTGCTGCAGTCAGCACTAGCAGACACCACTCAGGACAAAAGACCTGCTCATTCCCACCAACTTGGCCCCCATTAACAGCAGACAGTGGAGGGTTACTGAGGACGGGAGGGGGGCCGGCAGTGTGTGAAGCCATGTCAGGGTTAATTTAACACAGCGGGTCATGTGCTTAACTGATAACTACAGCATCCAGTACAACTGCAGCATCATTAAAAGCAGTGCTTACCTTTGATGATTTCTGCACCTGATCGCCGATGTAGATCTTTCTGAACTGTTCAAAGAAGCTGAGCATAGCCAGCTCCAGTCTCTCGTTGCCGGCCTGAGCTAGACGAGAGTCAGTCAGATTCATCAGCTGGAGCACCCTGAGACGAAGAAACAGAACGTGATTTTAAGACATCTGCAGTCAGTTCTTTAATTACAGCAAACCACTGCACATAGATCCATTGTTAAGTCAATAAACCAATTTCCATATTGAGTGTTACCTCTAGTGCGGCGTATTTGTTATTTACAATCTGTTTTATAAGTTATAGTCAGATTTCAGGAAAAATAATTAAATGGACTTGAGGCCCATTTATCTAGAATGTGCTTCTGCTGAAAATATACTTTTCTATGCTGATGACTCAGCCATTTGAATACAACTAATTAGATCAAGATAATAAGTCTCCAAAATATGAAGTGTACAAGTCAATTCAGTCTTGATCCTAGCCCTTCATGTGGCTAGAACTTATAAACATATGAAATGTATTTAGTTTGGAAAAAAATCTACATTAAATAAGCCCAGGGCCACTAACAGTCCAAAACCCAAAAATAATCAGTTTACTGTCAAATCCCTACAGGTGAGAACCTAAACCGTGGGAATTTTGAGTAATTTGATAACAATGAATCATTATCAAAAATAGATGAAGGTTAATTTTCTATCTCCGCAGCATTTTACGTAGCAAAGGAGACCAATTAAATTGTATTTTCAGGGTTTTAAACTTGTATCCTTACCGACAGACTAACTCTCCATCCATGGCGTCCTGCTCATCTGTACTTGCAAACGACACCCGTCCTCCGATCACAGCCCCGATTATATAAACCAGCCATGTCAACCGACCTGCAGAGGTAACACAACGTTTACGACATGTGCATCCTGAAAACAAGATGTCAAGTTTCAAATAATTTACTAATCAAGTAGCCACATCGCGATTTATACGCGTATAAGAGTATACAGTTATGGAGATTATTATATCAGCATGATTTATAGACTACAATAGAGTACAATCCAACTTCCAATTTAAAGCTTGAGCTTCAATCCCCATTTGTGTGCAGCTCGTACCCTCCTGCACAGTGATGTCTGCGGCGCTCGAGTTGGTGGACTGTAGAAGCTCCTGGTAGGTCTGAGCTGCCTGGTCGAACAGCTGGACCAGCAGAGCACACGTCTTCTCATACTCGCACCTCCCGATGGTGGATAACTGGTCTAACTGCTGCTGAACCAGGCCAGCGTCATCCAGAGGGTCTTCTAACCCATCTCTGTGGAGTCAAAACATGCGGGAACACAGTTTATTCAGTCTGGGACCTAAAAGTCTTTGTTCTTGAAGTCTTAACAAACATTTACTTACTCATAACATATTTGCAAAGAAGACTTTTGGAAGCATTTTAAGCTTGAGGAGGAAGTGCTCTCTGAAGAGTTTTCAAGAGCTTCTTGAAGTTAGAGATGCTCTGACGGCATGTTGTAGCTCGTTCCGCCATCGTGGTGTCAAAGATGAGAACAGGAACTAAGATTGCTTTGTATGTAGGGATGGCAGAGCCAGGCAGCGTTCGTTAGAGGAGCGCAGCGGCCAAGAAGGAACATAAACTTGTATTATGGAGTTTAGGTAGATGGGTGCAGACCCAGTAGTCACTCTGTATGCAGCCTTAGTGACTTGAATTTGATTCAGGAGGCCACGGGGAGCCAGTGGCGGTTGTCAAGTAAAGGAGTGGACATGATTGAATTGATTGAAAACCACATGCCCCGCTGCGTTCTGAACCATTTGTAAGGGTTTCATTGCTCAAGCTGGAAGACCTGCCAGGAGGTCATTGCAATAGTCGAGGCGAGAGATAACCATGGCCTGTCCCAGAAGCTGGGTGGCGTACTGAGTGAGGTAGGGTCTGATTTTAATGATGATGTATAGAGCAAAGCGGCATGACCGAGAGACAGCAGCAACATCACTGGTCATCAATCACGACACCCAAGTTTCTCACCACCCTGGTAGGAGTGATGGCCGAGGAGCCAATTTTTAATTTGATGTTACGGTGGATCGATTGCTGGGCTGGAATGACTTTGGAATGAGTTCATTCCTACAGAGGTTTAGTTGAAGGCGGCCAGCCTTCATCAATGCGGATATGTCTGAGAGACAGTCCGTGATCCATGCCGAGACGGTGGGGTCGTCCAGTGTTTGAATCTACTGATAATTTAACATCCATGATTCCAGTTTAAAAGGAATGTTTTGACATGTTTGCCACTCAACATGGTTTTCTATCTTATCTATCTTAATTATCACAAATATATTTTATACTCTGGCGAGCCTAAGGTGGTTAATATTAAAACCAAAAGCAGCATTAGCTAAACAAAGTGACGTCCAAAATCTGCAACAACGTCCCAGTCAACCAAAAACTGCACTGACAGAGAAAAGTCTCTTCAGCCCAATAACGCAGATCCAAGGGGTCTAATTCTTACACTGGTTCGACGATATACAGCTGATGGGTTTACAGAGCAAACAGAAACTCCAGCAGATCTTACCTGAGGATGACGTGGACCGACTCGAGCCGTGATGTGATGTAGGCCTTGGTGACCTCGGGAGTGTAGGTCTCCAGCAGATGAGGCTCGGTGGCTTTGACGTAGGGGACCGATGCTGCCAGACGCTGCCACAGACTCAGCAGGTAGTGAACACTGTTGGGGGCAAACTCCCAGTGCTGACACACAGAAAGCAGAGCAACAGGTGAGAACCGACTTCTACCTGAGCTTTATTTTCACTTCAGCCCTAAAACCTTTTCATGACTACCCAGAACTGCTAATGTTGGCTTTACTTCCTCTTTCTTTCAGGTCTCACAGACCTGACAAATAATAATCACAGCTTACGCCTTAATTTTATACCTTTTATATAATATTCTATATTAATTCTGACCTTATTAAAACCCAATATGGTGACTCTTTTTAAGGATTTAATCCATTCCGACTCAACATAATCAGTATTCATAATTATTACTACTATTTATTCATTACACTTCTGTCACATACTGGAAAATACTGAACATATTTCCACACTATTTATATTTTTTGATTTACATTTATTATTTATATTTCTTTAATGCTTTGATTAGCAAAGTGAGTACCTGTAACAACAGTTTTCTATCAGGTATCAATAAAGTGTTTCTGATTCTTCAGTTTGATACAAACTGGACTCGATCATTTGATGGAGGTGACAGAAATAAATGATCATAAAGCATTGTTAATAAGGGTTTGTGTGTCATTTGGGATCTGCATTAACAAATATATATCCCTTCATGTACAGTATGTTATCTTAAAGAGGACTTCTTTTTGGAGGTTTGACTCGCTGTTAGATCTCTTATGAACAAAAACCAGACTTATTTGTGATTTGGGAGGTGTTATGCTGCATAAAATGTCCTGTAAACATCAATCACAGATAGCAGATGAAAAAACATTGTATTTAACTATGTTTACAGCTGCAGACCCCAAAGAGAAGTAATGTGGCATTTTTTGCAGTGGACTTTTGCAGTCTGCTTTATTTTTTTCTTGACAGTGCCTCCAAATCTTTATTCCTTGCTGTCTTACAGAAGCATCTATTCAGCCTTCAGGAAACCTCAGTGCTAGTTGAAGACCGCAGAAATAAAGAGCTAAGACTCGCCTGCAGACTGGTGACGGTGAAGTTGGCTATGAGGCGAATGACTTCAGGGTAGTTTTCTACTTTGACCAGTTCCCCCAGTTGGTAGTTGCTCTTCAGCCTCGCCAGCAGCCGGCAGAACTCGTGGTAGTTATTAGGATCTGGCAAACACTAAACCACAAACAGTTTTCACCGTCAAACAGCCGGCTGGAAACAGGAACAGTGAAGGAAAAAGAATCTCTGTGTGAAGCAGAAACTAACCTGTGGGTTTGCTAGTATCCTTTTGACTCCGTCCACCAGGTGTGAAAGAAACTTTGCTCGTTCTGCATTGTTGAAGAGAGACCTCCTGACAGAGGCGATCTGAACTAGACACGACAACACCTGCAAACAAACACAGTGACTCAGTCTGAAGGAGGAGGCTGCACGAGTTCCTCTGGTTCTGTTAGCGTGATTTAAACTACATCTCACTTACCAGCGGGGAAAGGGACGGAGGGATGGAATGATATAAATTGAAAAAGAGCTGCAGGGTGGAGGAATCAAGAAACGCTGCAAAACAGAAACACAACAGAATAAGAAGTCAGTTTTAGAGTGACAATGCTACACAAGACTAAAACTAAAGATTATTTTCATTGACAATTAATCTGGAGGACATTTTCTTGATTTATTGATCTTTAAATGTCTTGTTTTGTCAAACCAACAGTTCAGAAACTAAACATTTTCGGTTTACTGTGATATAAAACAGAGAAAAGCAGAAAATCCTCACACTGGAGAAGCTAGATGAAGAGAATTAGACACTTCTGCTTAATAAACAACTTAAATCAATTAATCATTTTAACTGTAGTTGATATTGAAGTTTTTATCAAAAGTAATCTACTCCAGGATCACAGGGTGTTCAACATGATGCTTTCAGCGCCCATTGAAATAACACAATTATTATTAACATTATAATAACATCAACATTACTGCAACCAAACTACTAAGAATCATCAGCATTTCTTTGAGCTTTATTAACAAGCCGGTTACTTTGACAAGCAGCAAACCTGAGCCGTCATGTTACCTTAGCTGCAGAATAACTGCACATTTACGTGGTTTTTAATACGGTGATTCCAGTGTTTACTACTCATGTCACATACCTCCAACTCTCTCTAGTGCTTCAACCATTTCAAATACCTTCATCTCTGACAGTCTGATAATCCAACTTCCTGCAGGGCTTGAGCCAAACTGTCACATGCTTTCATCTCTTAACACTTCAACTGATCTCAGCTGCTCTCAGCTCTTCACACTCCAACTGTACTTCAGTTAGAATTTGAGGTACTTGTACCACTTTCATGCCACTTTCTACTTCTACTCCACTACACCTCAGAGGGAAATACTGTCCTACTAATTATAATGCAATTACTTTAGGAAAAATGTAACTACATCCTATAAAATTTGAGGTTAAATGATTAGCTGTCGTTTCTTATGCAAAAATACACGACATGTTTTTAAAATGTAATGTAATATAAAATGGAAACGAATAAATCTTGTGGCAGCCTTGCCTGTCCTTAGATCACCTGCTCTACCACTAGACCGGGCTGAAACTGAATTCAGGGCTTACACTATTATACTTTAGACATGGGATTAAAGGGTACGATATAATAACTCTTCAGCGCCTGTTCACAGCCTGAATAAGCTGCCTGCACGCCGCAGCTACCTGATCTCCATGACGTGGGGATCTGTACGGTGCAGAGGTCGTCCGACGACTCGTCTGTGGAAGTTCCTATAAAGTCGTAGTTGAGGCAGTTGTAGCTGAGTTTGAGCAGCTGCATTAACAGACCGTGCTGAGACTCATCGTTCAGGTTCAGGTTCTTCCCCGAAGCCTGAAGAAACAAACAAAACAACACTCAGCTTCAGTCAGCCTGCACGTTCTTTACTTCTGTTTGCTGTCTGGTTGGGAACAAAGAGACGATTAAAGTATGTTCAGTACCGTGTTCTCTATAATAACCAAATTTTTTAAAAAGCTGATCGGTTGTATATTTTAATCCATCTGTGTCATACGTGTCATAAACTGACTTTATCCACCGACTGTAACAGCAGGTCAGGCTCTGCCAACAATTAAGCTCTTAAAACGTCTGCTGAGGGAATTATTTTAAACTGAAAGTGAAAGCAGCTCAGCGCAGAGAGGGGATTTTCTCAGGTGGCTCCAGCTGCTCTCTGCTGGATGATGAGACTTCTTTTAACAAATGTGATTAAGAATCTTTGATATCGTCTAAACTGACGCGCTTTACCGTTACTGGTATTTTTGTTAAGAGCTGCTTACAATTATTACTGTTTGTTTCTCTTTAAAAAGAGCAAATAATAAAAGGGAAGTTTTGACTGGGGTTATTTTTTTCTGTTTGAAGTTATTAAACTGTACAAAAATACCCCAAACATAAAGTTTGCCTAAATTTGATTATTTTCCCCCTAACTAATTGAGTCCTGTTAATTAAAAGCCGAGTTCACACTGCAGGCCTTCAAGCTCAATTCTGATTTATTACCCAGATCAGATATTTTTTGACTGGCTGTTCACATTTATTTTAAATGGGGCCCATATCAGACTGAACTGTGAACTGGCCACAGCGTGAGAGAGACCCACATGTGTAGAAGAAGAACAATACGACGCCACACGCAGCACGCTGTCGTATGGAAGTAAACAAGAGGTTACTGCCCCTTTTCATGAGAGAGTCCCGTGTTACATTTTCCTCTCATGGTTTCCCTCCGGGGCGAAAGATCCCAATCTAGTGTGTTACTCCGGATATATGACAAATGTTCACACCTTTGTGTCCTTTTCATTACAGTTTCTGGCGCGTAAATTTAATGCTAATGGTAATAATTCAGTGTTACTATGGACAGTGTTAAAAGATAATGATCTAATAATCTCATGAGTTTCATTCAGAGATGATTTTATTCTGATGTTGAAAGGAAGCAACCCGTAAAAGTTCTTTGTTGCTAGTCTTTATTTAAAGACTCACATGCCAAAGAGTCTCAAGGAAGTCTCCTGTTTTAACACCTGCATTAGCAAAAGTTTGGCTTCCTCCCCCTCTTTTTGTTTCAATATTCTCAAGATAAAAAAACAAGAAGTACCTGTTTGAGGAGGTTGCAGGAAAGCGTAAAAATGTCAAAGAGGGAGGAATCTCTGAAGGACGATGCAATCTTCCTATGTTTGGTCAGGGGATGCGTCGTGTCAGCCTGAGGAGGAAACAGGCAGCGTTAAACATTTTCACCCCAACAACAACATTTTCACCGAGAGAAGAAGAAGAAAAATGGAGGTAAAAGAGAGGAGGACATCCCACCTGGTTGATCTCATTGGTCAGCTGGGACAGGATGGTGACCCCTATGATGCAGTGTTCAACGCTGTCCTGTAAACACAACAAACACAAGCTGAGCGACACACACACACTGCGGCTGCTGCAGGTTTTCTACCATATAATTAAAACACTGACCTGCAGAAAGCGCGTCACATCAGCGATGACGTTCCTGAAGACGTAGTCGTCCTTCTGACAGTCGAACCAGCCCAGTTTGGTGATCCTTGCGTACAGCTGGATCAAAGCCTGGGTCACAAATGCTGCTAACTTTGGCCGAGTGGCCAAATAATTCAGCACATAGTTCCCTGTACAAAAGAAAAAAACTTCAGGAGAGAGGAGCGACACAGCCGAGAGACTCTCTCAAACTTGTTTTCTCTATTTCAAATGCAGAGAAATTACATTTAAGTAGCTAAACGTTAATACCTGACCTTAGCGGTTTGACTTTCTGTGCTACTATTAACAGGGGTATTTTTGCAAACTGCACCACATCCTGTTTCAGATTTAAATCTCCAGGAACAATCAAATGACAGGTTTATAAACAGAGCGATGATGGTTTGCAAAGAAATGAAAATGTCTTTAGTTAAAACGTCTTTTTTCTTTATAGTATATAAATATATAAGTGTGCAGTATAGTCGCAGATTTCCTATTTAAATAACACTGATCAAACAGGCCTCGTGTATCAGAGGAGGTTCTGACTGCAGGCTGTGAGCCCAACTGTGCTCTCCAAATGAAATCTATTTTCATTTTCCTCAAACTCACTTTTCTCATTACCTAAAAATCAGGAGTTATTTTATCTCTACATTGGTGGAGAGCAGAACATTCCTGATAATCTTATTATGAAAGCAGCAACACTACATCAGTGGATGTTCATGGTTATTGATCACAACGTTCTCGCCTTACGTTGCAGAATGAGAAATGTGTTGGCATTAAGACAGTAACAGACCCACAACTCTGTATTATGGATGTTTTATGTTTGTGATCATTTTTTCCACCACGTCTGCTCCGAACGCAGGTCGGCCTGAAAGACTGAGATGTACTCACGGATGTCAATGCGTTGTTCGAGGGGCAGAGGGTTGCTGGTTCGAGATACCAGTTTGGACAAACAGGTGGCCGCAAGCAGCTGAGAATAAGATGACTGCGATGAGAGAGGAAAAATACTGTGTTAGTGAAAATCATTATGTTTGGTATTTTGCAAATACATCCATCTAAATATTCTTGACAGCAGAAAGCGTAAGGAAACATCTGGAACAGCTGCACCAAACTGAACTTTAATCACACAGTAAAAACAATTCAAACTGCTTCCGTCCTTTCAGGCCTCAGTCAGTCACTGCGAGGGCTGAACGATTTTTAAAAAATGTCTAACTGCGATTATTTTCACTGATACTGCAATGGCAATTTGCGATAGTAGGGGGTAGGACTGGGCAATAAAACAATAATAATTTTCCTCAATAACAATATAATAAATGTTCAATATATCGTCAATAAATGTTTGATTCAATTCATTTGAATCACGAACGAATTAGCACTTAATATTTCTATTAAGATATTTATTGTGTTGAGGAAAAGGGACTGAAAAAGAGATTTACTAAAGTTTTAGTTTTGAATGTTCTACGTCAGATGTGTGAAGTGATCCACTGTTTGGGAGCAAATATCTGCCATTCAAAGAAATAATGCTGTGACATTTATCGTGAAAATTATCGATATCGAATGGTATGAAATGTTTTTATCGTGATAACATTTTTAGCCACATCGCCCAGCCCTACTAGGGGGAGTTAAAAGTTTTTATATAATTATTCTCATTTTCACTGAAGACACATTAAAATGGATCTGTACCAAACAAAGATGTTTGGCCAGGACGTCTCTGAAGCACAATATTTAATTTAAATTATTTTTACGCACATTTCATTTTTAAGAAATACTGCATCTCCTGCGATTTGAAAACTGCAGTAGGTTGTTTCACTGTTGTTACTCAGATTTCAATTAGTTATTCGGCCTTTGCTGCTAACGTTAGCTCTCTGACAGAGTCAACACAGCCATGCATCAGTTATAATAATCCAATAGTATCAGATACGTTCTGACAGAGGCCAGGAGTACTTTTACATTTGATTCATTTGTCTGATAATACTTTTCTACTTCTACATTTCTGTATACACGGTAATCGTATTGGTTTTGTTGAGCCCCAGATGGTGCAGGTGCAGCACTAAGACTACTCACACTGCCTCTCTCCAGCAGCAGCTGACATTTGCTGAGACAGTCGGGGCTGTTGGTGAACTCCACCAGAGCTTTCTCTGCCTGGTGTCGGACGGCGGTGTCGGTGGTCTCATACAGCTGCTTACACAGGATCTCCAGCTGGGCAAGGCCCTAGATAAACACAGAGCGTGGAAGACACGGGGCTTATCAGCGACCAACAGGCTCATGTGACAGACAAAACTTTCAGGAGCAAGAAGAACAGATCACAGACAAAATGCTCCAGCATCCCACAACAAACACAAACGAGTTAAGGGGCGTTTATCATGAATAAACCACAGCTTAACTTACAGCTGAATAACAATTAGCCCGATAATCTATTAAAACAATAATAAACCTAACTATTTTGACAGTCAATTACTTTTAACTAAATTTTTAAGCAAAAAAAAAAAAAAAATGCACAAATTTCTCAGGTTCCGGTTTCAATAATGTGAGATTTTGCTGCTTTTCTTTGTCTTATATCACAATAAACTGAACTAAGACGTCACTTTGGGAAATATGTTCAACTCTGATGAATCTGTTCTGCCTGTAAACTGTCAGAAAGTATTGAAAATCACCAGTCCAGAACACAAAGATATTTTGTTAACCATCATATAAGACAAAAAAAGTGTCAAATGTCCAGATTTGGGCGAGTGTTTGTGATTTTTTCAAACTGGATCTGAGACACGTTTGGACGTTTAAATTTGATCTCAATCGGATTTCAACAGATGCGGATTAGGGTTAGTCCGTCCACTAAAATCTGATTTCAAGGTGTCTTTTGTGTCACTCGCAACGAATCACATGACACGACGACATCAAATCCAGAGCAGCTGAGCTGAATCCTGCGGAGTTTATTTGGTGCGACGCAGGAGTTCTGCAAAGACACATCGTGACTGGAGGGCGAGATGAAGGATCGCCAGATCTCATGCTTCGGTGTTTCTGGATACCAAATTTGACAGTAAAAAAACAAAACAATAAATCCCATGTCCACTCCTTTAATAAAAACATTTTAACAATTAACAGCTGTGAAAGTTGTGAGAGGATGTCCAGGTTTGATGTAAGTATATTCAGAAATGAGCAAGCTGTTGAAATTACAACCACGCAATGTGCATAATTAATTCATTAAGTGATTAACTTAAATGTTTAAGGGTGCCTTAAACATTAGCTCTCCAAAATATTCCAGAACTGGGAGAAATCGAGGCTTTGACACGAAAACCGACAAATGTTAAATATTAAAATTCACCCATAAATTTCCGTACATGACGGCAGAGCTGCGGCTGCTCTCGTCACCATCTTCTACGCGAGGGATCCCCGCTCCCTAGAAAAATGAGTCACGTGGTACCAACTTGGTACGGAAGTATCGGTTCTCGGTACATCCCCAGTCTGAAAACACAAATCCCATCTGATGACTTGCGGATCAGTGCGGACAGCCCGTCTTAAAGATCTGATCTGAGAAACAGATCTGGTTTGCAGTCTGAACGAAGCCTACGGGCTCACTGGCTGACTAAACAGTCAGAGGAGCCGATTCTCCAGTCGCGGCTGTTTAAACCACCACAGAAGAAGAAGAGGACACAGCGAGGTGACGTCATTAAAAGAGCCGCAGTGTGATGAAGGTTGCGGCCTACTGATCGCTCCGCACAGCTGATGCTTTCTTCACCTTCAGCCGCAGCGTTTATTCTGTTTATTCACAAACTTCTACACAACAGGAAACTCTTCTTATGCCGATTTGACTTTACTTTTTTTTTCTCCCAGTTCCTCGGTTTTAAATGCACAAACTGAAAATGTGCATAAAAACAGGTTGATGGAAACAAACGTCTCCAAATAAATCATGATGTAACTGTTACCGGAGTAGAGTGTGAGACTGTTTCCATCATTTCTAAAGTAAAAATAAACTCTCTCTGGCGCCAGCTTCTTAAAAAACGCTGCTTTTCCTTGACTTTCATCACCTTAAACTAAATGTTTTTGTGTTTTTAACTTTAAGTGGGACAAAAGGAGCGATAAGGACATTTCACTATAATCACACTTTGGCCTTCTCTCCAAATAAAAAACACCAGATAAGATCATTACTTCGATCACAAACACGTACATTTGGAGGAGAAGCCGTTTCCTCCCACACATTTATTGATAAAGTTCATTCATGTGGCTGGCAGGAAAGGTGCTGAGTCACAGCGAGATGCCACTGATATATTCAAAATGTCAGGGCGGCGAGAATAAGATTAGAGGTGGTGGAGGGGGAGGGAGGTCTGGATGTGGGGTGCATCTCTTTTGGCGTGTTTCACTGGGGTGCAGTGAGGGTTTCTGGGAGGTGGACAGGTGCAGCAGGTACGACTGAGTGTTACGTCACGTCTGCTCGCTGTGAAACTCTGTCGGCCTCAGATAAGAGCCGAGGACCGAACCCTGCCAGCACACGTGCCATCTGCTGCGCCAGATGAAGCCGGACTCAAAATACTTCACAGTGATAACGCCGCGTCAGACCGAGTTTAAAACGGCGGTGGGCCAACGGCAGGACAGGACGCTGAGGAGACACTTAAAGTCTTCACGGACCCGGACATTTACTTAACTTACTTACTCTGTTTTTGCAAGTGTGCAGGAATATATGAGTCACAAGAAATGTCCCCAAATATCAACTATTATTGTTTCATCTTGTGGTTTGGGGTGTTTAAAGATGACACTTTACTTCACCTACCTCCTATATTTAGCAATTAAAGGCAGTTTATAAACACTTAATAAACAGGTTATGACACACTATAGGTAGGGATGAAACAGTTACAGGTTTAATGATGGATGTTTTACAGAAAACATTTTAGTTATGATAACCGTGTTCGGTTATTGCGCTTTGAAAAACTTTGGGTCAATGACAACATGGCTGCAGAGATTTTTCATCCCGTCTGAAGTCTGGTCGTATTTTGTTTTAAATAAGACCACTGAAGGAAACTTGATGTAAGAAAAATCCCTTATAACGAACGCAGGGCGAGTTAACTTTTAGCTTTAGTTTGTCTCTCTGACTTGCTAACAGCTTGTACACTGAAGCTTTCAGTGTTGCTGCTCTGTAAAAACGCTACACGTTGTTCTGCTGCTGTCTGCAGACTCCATTCGCCCACTGCACATAACACAGTTTAGTCTCCAAACAACATATTTTGTTTGTTTAAAATCCGTTGAATTAGATGTAAAAATGTCCAACAGGGGAGAAACTCTGCAAACTCCTGTACAAGCCTCCTCTATGTTTGTGTCAGCTGTTGGGATCATTGCAGTTACTATCGCTGTGTTCTTAACTATCATTTGTATTTATGTAATTGTGCACGGGGGCCTTGCATTTACAGATATAATAATTATATAACAGCTTTTAATGATAATGCACATTTGATATGGTATGACAACAGTGATAATACTGATAACCGTGATAATTTTGGTCACTATGATTGTGATGTGAAATTTACATCTCTAGCTGTAAGCAGATATAAGCGTATTAATACCAGGGTATTTAACCAGGGTTAAATACTCTATTACGTCACAAAACACGGACATGGTGGATATTTTAAAAGCACATTTTAAATGTTTGTTTTAGTCTGAGATGCCGGTGTTGTAGTGCGACATTTAGGGACAGCAAATAAGAAAAATAAACACAACACCCATCTGCTAACATGGAGGGGGGGCGGGGCTTATCTTCCATCTTTATACACAACCTATGGTCCGGATCAAGGGAAAAGATCAGATATGGTTGTACTTTAGTTCACGCTGACTTTTTACAAGCGAACCAAGACGAGAAAACGTGAAGTCATGCAGACTGACAGGTAACTCACTGATTGACTCATCAGTACCAACGTGAGGAACTCTAAACCCAGTGACCGACAGAAGATTTTACAGCACTTTAGTATATTATATTTAATATATTATTTGGTGTCACAATAAGTTCACAAAGAATTAACTGATAATTAGTATTATTAGACTGCAAAGGACCGCATGTTATGACGAATGACTGGGAGATGGATGTATGAATTGTTTATCTTTTGAAATAATGCTAAAAATCACACCTGCTATCAGAAAATCCTGCAGCTGTGAACAGCGGACCGAGACCCAAAGTTCAAGCGGTCTCGGTTTGGTTGTTTGGTCCGCAGCAGGGTTCCGCTGACAGCTTTAACATCGGCCCAAACAAACCGCACTACGATGACGATGTGATTTTAGCCGGGGTCTGTACCAATCAGATTCTACTTATCGAACAGCATGTTGCCTTAAGTCTGGAGAATATGAATACGAACATTTCCTCATGGGTAGGTGGCTCTCTGGTTTTCATGTGCTCTTACACACAGCTCTGGGTCTGTAAAGTGAGCACAAACAAAGCCGCTCGGAGCGAGCAGTGGGAGGGAGAACGTAAAACAGCGGTACATTCGAACATGCTGGACACTTTAGCTGCGAAGCTGACTGAGAAACAGCCACAGAGGGAAAGGGTCTGAGGAACTGTGAAACAAGTTATATGACCAGGCGAGGGGAAGACCTGTGTTAACATCTGTGAGGGGTTTCAATGCTGGATAAATCTACGAGATTTGAAAGGAATGAAAAACCGAGGTTGTTTCTGCTGGTCAGGTGAGTAACGTTAGCTCTGCTGTTCCACATAAACGACAGCTTCACTACTTACTCTCATCTGTCTGTTGTCACGTTCGTGATGATCCCAGCTGGTTAGCTTTGTTAGCTTAGCCGCAGCGGTCAGTGTGTGTGAACGGAGCCCCGGTGAATGGAGGGAAACGGGTCAGCACCTTGTTCAGCAGTTTGTGTGCGTTCATGTCATTCGTTTGATGTTTGTTCACTAATTGTAACTATTGAAGTTCCCCACGACAATCCTACGATAAATAAACTAAACTCTGTGTCTTAGATTTAGGCTTAGAAAAGTATTTTGCTTCAATACATATTTAAATATTGACAGGCTTGTTCACACCTTCTCCAGTGCTGATAAAACATGACCTCTTATTGAGGCTAACGTGCTCTCGGACAGCAGACGCTGTGGATTCTGCTATATTTCAGAGTAGGACTGGTTACCAATGTGCATTCATGATTTGCGGGGGGAGGAGCTTCCGAAGGAGCAGTGAGGGGAGGGCAATGTTTGTTTGGCAGCTGGACTCAAATATCAATCAATATAGTATCCCTTTAAATGGGAGCCGGTGTTAAACCTGTTGTGTCCACCTTGTTTTGACTGTGTAGGTTTTAAATTTAAGGCTGCAACTAACAATTTTTTATTATTGATTAATTTCACAGTTAAACAAGAGAACAGTGAAAAAATGTGATTTTCTCTTGAGTCTTTATCTCTTGATTTGTCCGACTAACGGTCAACAACCCAAAGATTCAATGAATATCATTCTCCAACTAGGGTTCTCTACCGGGAACCGCTTCAGAGTCAGAACCGGTATCAAATTTCTGAGAACAGTGGATTTGTTAAGACAACCACATTTGGATTGTCTTTTTTTCAGCAACAAAGCATTAAGAAGAAAGTCCTTCTGTTTCCAGTCCTGGACCGTGGCCGACCGCGCTAACGCTCCAAAGTTTAGCTTAGCTTCACTAAAAAAAACAGAATGACGCAGCAAAATGCAGCAGCTGCAGTAAGGAGGTTTGGTGCGAGGGAGGAAGCAGCTCCAACATGACGAAGGGTTTACTTCAACACGGCGTGAACGCGCCGTGTTCAACGTGTCGCGCTCTCCCAGCTGCAATGACGCCCCAGATCCAGCTAACGCTAACAGTAGCAACGTCTGAGCTGACGTTCAGCTTTTATACTGAAGGGAAACCAACGATGCTGCAAATGATTCAATATATTTTTCTAAGAGACGAGTCCCCAGAGATGCCCCTCTAGGACAGAGACTCCTTTCACTTTAGCCATGAAGGGGAAGATGAGCGAGGAGGAGGAGGATGAAGGTCAGCGAGCGCTGACAAGATCTGTGGTGAAGGAACCAGAACCGAGATTCAATAAGTAGAATCGATGAAATTGAAATGATACCCTCACCTGTCTCCAACCACATCACCACTTACGTTAAATGTTACATAAATAAACCAAGACGTCCACAGTGACTCTGAGACTAAACTACACCAATAAGGTGCATTCAAATTTTATATCCAAACCTTTTGGACAAAACATTTATTAATTATTTATTTTATTTAATACACAATAACATTGCGCTATTTAATGCAGCACTTCTGAACAAAGAATTAGACATTTAATAACAACAAGCAGGCTTATTGCACATATGAGACTAAAACTCAGAGGAGGTGGTGTTGTACTTGGGACTCCCTGCAGCTTCTGAACATCTGAATGTTTTTAAAGCCTTTAGCCTCTCAGAAAAACAGCAGCTACTCAGAGAATATCTGGTATTTTTGCTTGAAAATTACAATGAATCGATTATTATAGTAGTCGCTGATTCATCACTTTAGTTGTAGCTTACAGTGACAAACAGAATAGACTGAAGGTTTGTATCCTCGCTCACTAGGAGATGCTCAAAAATGAGAGCTAGAGCTGCAACAGTTAATCCATTAATGATTAGTTCATTCACAGAAAATTAATCTGTAACATTTTTGATAATTGATTAAACCTTTAAAGTCAAAGTCAAGTTTTCAGGCAAACTGCACTGATTACAGCTCTTCAAAATGTGACAGTTTGATGATTTTCTCTTTTTTATATCGTTGCAAACTGAATGTATGTGTTTGTGGCTGCTAGTTGGATTAAAATAAGACTTCTGATGATGCCAAGTTGGACTCTGGGAAGTTACTGGTGTGTGAAAAACTGCAATTAGAACAAAAAGCGATCCACTAACTAAAAATAAAAATGCTAAATAGAATAGTGTCACCCATCATTGTGTGATGCAAATTTAGATTCATAAACAAAACTGTAAAAAAGGTATTAAAAAAAAAGAGGATGAACATTTTAAATGTATTCAAAATCATCTTTTATGATCAGATCACGATGCTTTCTTTAGAGCTGGTGTGACAAACGGATATGATAAAGCTTGTTTGGGTCGACATTTCCACTTTATTCTCAAAATGCAAAATAAATCTTCATCCTCAGTTTTTTCATTTAATATGACCCCTAAGTACTCAGTCATAGCAACACACTGTAAATAAGCGGGTCAGTCAATGAAATCCCAGTAAAGGACAATTTTTAATGAAAGTTTTACGACTCTCTTCATAAATATGGGTCCAAACAGCTATCGTCATTATCAATTAATGTGCTGGTTACTTTCCTAAAATGATCAATAAACTGTCTTGCCAATAAAATTGTCAGTAAATATTGAAAAATTCCCAATATAACTTCCCAGAGCTCAAGTCTTTAAAAGTCTTGTTTTGTCTTACGAACAGTCGAAAACCCAAAGAAATGAGACATAATTTGGCAATTTCATAGAAAAATTTACTTAAGTGGTGGATCAATAAAACTCTTCTATTGCAATTAGAGCAAAAATGTATCACAAAGTAAATATAAAAAGGCAGAATAGTCACCGAGTGGCACCCTTCATTGTGTGATGCTGTGATGTAACTTTTAGCTTCATAAACAAAATTGTAAAAAGCTCATTAAAGACCGAGGGTGAACATTTTAAAACGAGTTCAAAGACATCTTTTATGATCAGATAACAATGCTTTCTTTAGAGCTTGTGTGACAAACAGATATGATAAAGCTTGTTTGGGTCGGATCCAAGTAAACTGAGAGTCAATGTCAGTGCTGCAGCTCCTCCACGCTGCACAGGTCAGTGCGGATGCTCCCATGTTGCTAGCATGGATGCTAAAGCTGCTAACCGATCAAGCATCTTACAAATCAAATTCTGCATCTACACTTCTTGATTTTGGGGATGTTGTGACAGCTAAGTTCCGTACTCGTCTTATAAAATCCCATTGCTGGCTGGGTACCTCACCCAAAGCTACAGAAACACCAGAAGCTAGCAGCAACGTTACAACAATAACACGGTGCATGAAGTTAGCACTAAAACAAAAACAGCAAGGTCTTTCTTTCTTAGGGGGTTATTGAGGACCAGCAGGGAAACTGGGGGACATGTAACTATTATGAAAACCAAACCTTGCAGCTAAACTCCCAATTTCTTGCAGCCACTTCTGTATCTGGCAGCTTTTCTCCTCAAACATGTGTCCAGCCCGGTCCACGAAGCAGCTAGCTTCAGACATGCTAGCTAAACAAAAACATCACATAAACAACACAGGTGTGAATCCCCTCGATGCTCTTAATTCAGTGTTTTCCAGTCTCAAACATGGAGACAGCAGCCCGGGGCACGGAGCCGGCTTCACAGACAAACAGTTACACAAACCGAATCATGTTTTCAAAACGGGCTCGGGCGGGAGAAGTTGACGTCTGGGCTGAAGCTAACGGTAGCATAGTTAGCTACAGGGTGAGTTACCTTTAGCATAACAAGACCTTAAATTAATATTTTAACTTTTGAAGGCGCAAATCAGTTAATAATAAATCAAAGTCTGAAGCTCCTAACATCAGCCGGGTCCACACTGTGACTCTCACTGGCGCCAAACTCACAGTTAACCATTTCGTGTTAGCCTGACAGCTAGCCGTCCGCGGCCGCACGTTAGCTGTTATTGTTTACTTTCACTAAAACACGCCAATAAAACGCACCGTCATCCCGGCGGTGCTGCGCGTTAACCGGACACGAACACCGGGGATTATTCGGGTTATAACCGGGAGGCTCGCACGGCCGGAGGTGTCGTTTCCGAGCCTGGAATCAGCCTCTCAGCTAACACAAGCTAACTCAGCAACCAGCCAGCCCGGGCAATGACAGCAGGCCACAAGTCAACACAGGCGGCCACATCCTTTCTTTTACCCGCCCGACAGCACGAACAAGGCCGCCGGATGCTCGCAGCGGCCGCACACGGGCTCTGGGCTGCGGACTCCGCACACGTATCCGCGTTCACACTCATTTACACGCTCGGAGATAAATTGTCGGTCACAAAAACATGAAACCTCTGCTCACCTGCACATGATCCGCCATTTTTCTCCATTTCATGCACCTCTCACTCCCCCGCTTATGGGTAAGGACGGAGACAGCAGCGCCCCTGGTGGCGGCCCCTCGCTGCTGGGAAGACTCATTCATTCAACCTCCAGACACGCTAATACTTTACAAAGCGCTAATTTTATTCATTCATTCATTAATTCAGCCTCCAGACACACAGAACACCAGATTTAATACTTTAAAAAGCACTAACTTCATTCATTCATTCATTTAGCCTCCAGACACACAGAACACCAGGTTTAATACTTTAAAAAGCACTAACTTCATTCATTCATTCATTCAACCTCCAGACACACTAATACTTTACAAAGCGCTAACTTTATTCATTCATTCATTCATTTAGCCTCCAGACACACAGACCACCAGGTTTAATACTTTAAAAAGCACTAACTTCATTCATTCATTCATTTAGCCTCCAGACACTCAGATCACCAGGTTTAATACTTTAAAAAGCACTAACTTCATTCATTCATTCATTTAGCCTCCAGACACACAGACCACCAGGTTTAATACTTTACAAAGCACTAACTTCATTCATTCATTCATTCAACCTCCAGACACACTAATACTTTACAAAGCGCTAACTTTATTCATTCATTCATTCATTTAGCCTCCAGACACACAGAACACCAGGTTTAATACTTTAAAAAGCACTAACTTCATTCATTCATTCATTCAACCTCCAGACACACTAATACTTTACAAAGCGCTAACTATATTCATTCATTCATTCATTTAGTCTCCAGACACACAGAACACCAGGTTTAATACTTTAAAAAGCACTAACTTCATTCATTCATTCATTCA
>NC_060162.1:1384966-1386089 GCF_021292245.1 Micropterus dolomieu
AAAGCATTAACTTTATTCATTCATTCATTCAGCCTCCAGACACACAGAACACCAGGTTTAATACTTTAAAAAGCATTAACTTTATTCATTCATTCATTCAGCCTCCAGACACACAGAACACCAGGTTTAATACTTTACAAAGCATTAACTTTATTCATTCATTCATTCATTCATTCAGCATCCAGACACACAGAACACCAGGTTTAATACTTTAAAAAGCACTAACTTTATTCATTCATTCAGCCTCCAGACACTCAGACCACCAGGTTTAATACTGTACAAAGCATTAACTTTATTCATTCATTCATTCATTCGGCCTCCAGACACACAGAACACCAGGTTTAATACTTTAAAAAGCATTATCTTTATTCATTCATTCATTCATTCGGCCTCCAGACACACAGAACACCATGTTTAATACTGTACAAAGCATTAACTTTATTCATTCATTCATTCAGCCTCCAGACACACAGAACACCAGGTTTAATACTTTACAAAGCATTAACTTTATTCATTCATTCATTCATTCATTCAGCATCCAGACACACAGAACATCAGGTTTAATACTTTAAAAAGCACTAACTTCATTCATTCATTCATTCAACCTCCAGACACACTAATACTTTACAAAGCACTAACTATATTCATTCATTCATTCATTTAGTCTCCAGACACACAGAACACCAGGTTTAATACTTTAAAAAGCACTAACTTCATTCATTCATTCATTCAGCCTCCAGACACACAGAACACCAGGTTTAATACTTTAAAAAGCACTAACTTCATTCATTCATTCATTCAACCTCCAGACACACAGAACACCAGATTTAATACTTTACAAAGCACTAACTTTATTCATTCATTCATTCATTCATTTAGTCTCCAGACACACAGAACACCAGGTTTAATACTTTAAAAAGCACTAACTTTATTCATTCATTCAGCCTCCAGACACTCAGACCACCAGGTTTAATACTGTACAAAGCATTAACTTTATTCATTCATTCATTCATTCGGCCTCCAGACACACAGAACACCAGGTTTAATACTTTAAAAAGCATTATCTTTATTCATTCATTCATTCATTCGGCCTCCAGACACACAGAACACCATGTTTAATACT
>NC_060162.1:1386109-1461639 GCF_021292245.1 Micropterus dolomieu
GCCTCCAGACACACAGAACACCATGTTTAATACTGTACAAAGCATTAACTTTATTCATTCATTCATTCAGCCTCCAGACACACAGAACACCAGGTTTAATACTTTACAAAGCATTAACTTTATTCATTCATTCATTCAGCCTCCAGACACACAGAACACCAGGTTTAATACTTTACAAAGCATTAACTTTATTCATTCATTCATTCATTCATTCAGCATCCAGACACACAGAACATCAGGTTTAATACTTTACAAAGCATTAACTTTATTCATTCATTCATTCAGCCTCTAGACACACAGAACACCAGGTTTAATACTTTACAATGCATTAACTTTATTCATTCATTCATTTATTCATTTAAACACCAACAACTACACACTGATATGTATACGGTAAATTAAATACACTTTTCACTTGTTTAACACAAATTGAGTTTATTTTGAAAGGGACTCTGTACAGCTGCTTCACCTGCAGAGAGACTCTGTTGATGTTTTGGAACAAATGTTTTCTGCCAGTATGTGGTCCTGTAGTTCTCTGAGCGTGATGCAGTTATTTACAATGTGGATCTCCGGCTCTGGGTGAACAGTCCACCAGATACTGGTTTTCTTGCAATTCAGACAGATCCTTGACATTACAGTGCATATTACTAAACCTCTACCAGTGCTCAGTTATTACAAAATAAGTTGATACCTGCAACCCTCAAGCTCAACCAATGGTTGACAACATGTTCAACCACAGTTGCTCTGTTTCATCAGTTATCTTTCTGTCTCTCCTTCCTCTTCATGGTCCTCTGCTTCTCCCCCATCCTACTTGATCTCGTCCACTACTCCTCTTACTTCTTCACCTACTCATCCATGTCCTCCTCTTCCTCCTACCTGTGGCATATTTAGGAGTAGTGCTCAAGCTCTGATTGGTATGTGAACTAAAAATCAAAAAGTGTTTTCACATATGTGGGATGCCAAGTGGCAAAATAGTGTAGCCAAAAAAAAAAAGCTATGTTGACAGTTTTGATAAAAGTGTGTTATTGAATTACAAACTGAGTGTAAAGCAGTTCATTCAGTTTGGCACACTTGGTAAATGATTGGCTACAAGTGTTAATGGTTTCAAGAAGCGCTTCAAGAACGACTACACACAGTTCACTTTATTTGACCCAGTTACACTCTGCAATAGAAAACTCTTTTAAGTTTTCTATTTTTCTAACTCTTCTTAAAACATACTTTTATAGGAGAGCCTTTCCCGATTTTATTCAACTTCATTTTATTCTATTTTAATTTATATATTTATTTTAATTGTGTATTTTAGTCTCTTAAAGAGGTGATATTCTGCTTTTTGGCTTTTATTGAGTTATGTTCCTTTTTTGTGCATGTAACAGGTTTGCAAAGTGAAAAAGCCCAAAGGGAGTTCCCATCTCCCACAGAAAACTCCTGCCTGAAAACAGCTCATTTTGATGTCACTGGGATGACACACCCTCAAAAACACCTGTGGAAAAACAGTGAGCTGCATTATTATTATTATTATTATTATTAAATATTATTATTATAATGATATAGTTTGTGCTTGATTATTTGTAGAAGTTTTGTTAGGGCTAAATACAGTATATGAGCATATTGACGACAACACACGAGGCCGTAATGCACACTGATGGATATTTATTTCTCTCCACAATCAAGCATCAGTCAAAACATCCATACAGGTGCATTTTGCCCTGAAAATTCTACACAAAACAAATTCAGTACATACTTTGCAAACACAACAATGTGAAGACAAAAGAAAACAGAAACCTAAACATTGTCTCTTCGCCTTGCTGGATCTGGACACAGGACCTCATCTACATCACAGGCTATGTTCTCTCTGGCAAGACAACGAGGGAATCCATCAGTGCACAGACCCAGCATCAATTTGTCTTCCTCCACGGCTTGAAGGAGTGGTATTCTGGTTTAGGACTGGAGTTCATAAACCTTCCACGTCCAGGCCGAAGAAAACTCTTCAATGGAATTCAGGAAGGGATGTGGATGCTGATGAAACCACAGCAGATCGGTGGAAAGATACATTATGTGCCACATCTATAAATTTGAGTGGTATTGGATCGGCATCCATTTGCATTATTCTCTAAAAAAGACAGTGTTTACAATTAAGCACCTAATTGTCTTGACGGTCATGTCGAATCTCTAAGCTCCTTCTGCTCTCCCTACTCCTCCTTGACCTCTTCCTCCTCTCCGCTGTCCTCTACCTTCACGTCTCTGGATCCATTGATCCAGAACTGGATGAACTGACTCTGGCCCTTTTATCCATCTGTTGAAGCTTCTGATTGGTCTGTGATCAGTTACGACTCTTTGTGTTTCCACCTGGGTAGCTGTGAGCTAATGGAGCTCAAGCTGTGCTGACTTCAGTGAACAATATTGAATGTTAGTTGCTTTCTAAATGACCACATTTGTGTTTAGAGTTTTTTCAAATGACAGTTCAACAAATCTGAATCATATGTCAAAACAGGGAAATAGTTTTATTGTTTAGGCAAATGGGAGTGCTTTTTGATAAAGTGCGTTATTGTTTTCAAATTTTAGTTCAAAAGCCCGGTCATAGTATTTATGCAATCGAGATAAACTGTAATGTTTAATACTTTACAAAGTATCAACAAGTCTAAATACAATAATAACTGCACTGCCACACTACGGCAGAGTATTAGGGCCCCATTATGGAAAAAAGGAGGATGAAGATTTTTTATTTCTTTTGCTTTTTCAGAATACCGGAAGTGGAAATGTAGAAAATAAAGTCTAAAGATGAGAATACAGTCGAAATGCCAAGAATAACTAAATTTGTTTTGTGTAAAATGTATTTCTCACAATTCTATTTATTATATAGTTTTTAGTTATAATTTACGTATTTATTTCATTTATTTAGGTGAATTATTTTATGATTATTTCTCAGCTGACATGCGCTTTGTGTTGAAAGTGATTGATATAAACCTGTAACTGTAAACCTGATTCTGATGTAGTTATTTTTTATTAATATTCTCTTGTCAATTTAACATTTTTATATTCAGATCTTCTGTGTTTATTGTAACGTTAATGCACCAAGTCACCAAACCTACATGTCAGTAAAGCTGATTCAGAAATCAGGTTTTCACAGAATCCTGTTTGAACTGTTTTAGACAAAAAAATAAAGTTCATTAAGTTTTAGGGTTTTTTTAATCAGCTGTCCAAATGAGAATCTATTTCTTGACTTTACTGTGCTTTGTGATTTTATTTGACGATGTCACACTTCTGTCTTCCGCCGGGGGGCGACGCATCCTTGTCCGAGCAGCAGCAGCGTTTGTTGTCCCTGAAGAAGAAGAAAAAGTGAAAGCCGGAAGTCCCATTCAAACAGTGGGCGTGAACACAAAGCAGATGTAAAGATGGTCGCGTGGCCTCCTGAAACACGTGTTGTCCTTTCTGTTAACAGACAGTGAAATGTCATAAATACATGACTTTATAATAAACACGTGCTGTTGGCTGTTTCCATAAAACCCCGTTGCGCTGTTTGATCCGTGTTGCGTTTCAGTTCCCCTCGGAAAAACTGATGCTGTGACACCTGCACATGCGGTCCTGCTGACTTTACTTTCAGTTAATAGGCCGTGGTGGAGCGTACGTTTAGATTTTTATTAGATTTAATACTTAGTTGTTCGGCGAGTCGATGAGATTTGTAAATGAAGCCACAACTTAGAACACGTGGTTTAATTTAAACGGGCAGAAGTGGAGGAAGGATTCCTTTACTGAACTGAAAGTAGGCAGCAAATTGATTTTACCTAAACGCATACTGATAATCATGTAGATATCTACTTTGTGTACTTCTTTGTATACCAGTGTTTTTGCTATAAAACACATCTGTGAGATTGTTTTGTGTTTCCTGTGAGAAAGGAGCCTCCACTGTGGCTCAAGCTTTTCTGCTAGACTAAACAATCACCTTCCTCTGTTAATGTTTTAGTCTTCTGTTTCTCTTGGCCAGATGCTTTGTAAATCCCCCCCTGGGTGTCTGAGCTTGCTGACCCCGCTTCTTTGTTTTTCATTTCTGTAATAAAAATCACAAAGGCAACCGTTTGTTTAAACATATTTATTTGTATAATTCTCTTCCACAAGGAAATAATACAATTTCCACCACGTAGTACTAATTCCACCACTAATAACGTGCTGTTAACAGGTGGAAAGTCCTGCATTGAAAATGTCACTTTAGTAAAAGTATGATCAAAATGTAAAGCATTAAAGGTAAAATGTCCCCTGTCCCTGTTGTAGCCTACTATTAAATATTAGATTAGATTATTATTCCTCATCATTAATGTAAAGCAGGATTTTGTCGAGCTGGAGCTCATTCTGGCCTGTTCAGCATCAGACTGCAGCTGATGATTATTTTCATTCTTGATCAATCTGCTGATTATTTCCTCCATGAATCAATTAATTGTTTGGTTTGTAAAGATTCTGCCACCACAGTTACCCAGAGCCCAAAGTGACACCTTCACAACGCTTCTTGGGTCCAAACCCAGGTAATATGCAAGTTCACCTGCTACCTTGAAAAGGCAATTTAGCTCATCTTGAGGATTAGTTCTAGTTGTCTCAATGTTGTCTTTTTAGATAAATTAACTTTTTATTGAGTCATTGAGTCATTTTAACTCACAGTTTTAAGTTAAAACAACTTAACCAACCTAATACTACTTTCCATTTCAAGTTAAGGGGCTTTAAATTCCAAATTTGTTTCAGTTTACATATAAAAAAGGGCCTTGCAGACCGACAACAGCACCGCTGCACTATTATCTTCAACGGCTTGCGACGTGCCAGGGCAGTTGCTGCGTCGAACAACGCACCGCTTGGCAAGCTCCCGTGTAGATTGTAGTCAAAGTTCAAAATAAGTGGCAAGCGTAGCACAAATGACCTGAAGGCCGTTGTCAGGAAGTCTTTCCACCGGCGGCACTAGTCTTGTTTACCACAAAAGTGTCTCTATTTTGTTTGGAATTTGAATTGATGACTTATCTGCAGTGTTTAATTAGTAGAGTTGACCAAGTACACTGTATTTGTGTCAAATTTTTTGTATCCATAGTCGGAGTGGGCGGGACATAACCTGGAAGTGGGCGGGACTAAGTTGAAGTTATTTAAGCCTGAAATTGGTATGGGTTAATCAGAGGTTGCTATAAGAAAACTATTTACAGAACAGATCAGAGCAATATTTTTTATCACAATAGTAATTGATTTTTTAAAAAAGTTTCCTAAATGTATAGTTTACTTTTAAAAGTATCTGTACCGGATACTTGTTTCAACTGAGTACTAGCTCAACCCTAATAATTAATTAATTATGTGCATGTTTCTCTCAAACTCAAAAAGATGCAGTAACCAGTCAATTATTTTCCCCACACACTCGCCTTTTTTTCATCTTATAACTTACATATATGCCAGTTCAGTGGGGTGGTGATGGAGCAGTGGATAAGCGACATGCCTTTGGTGTGAGAGACCTGTGAGACACCAACGTGTCCCTGAGCAAGACACTTAACCCCTATAGTTACTGCAGGGGCGTGCGACCTCTGACATGTATTTTGTAAGTTGCTTTGGATAAAAGCTTCATCTAAATGTATCTAAGTATGTAATGTAACACGACAAAAGTCTGAAATAACCAACACAATGAATTTATGCAAGTTTAACTTTCTAAAACACATACAGTTCCTCACTGAAAAAGCCTCAAATTACTGAGGGTCATTCATCCCAGTTTTTGTGTAGAGAAGCTTCAGTTTAGCTCGACTGAAAGCTGTCTTTACAGAGCGCTGCCCTTTTCTCGCCAGCTGTAAAACAGCAGTAAAGTGGTCCACTCACAGCTGACCTTTTGTTGATGCCTTCCTGCTGAACCGCAGCATCACATTGCTCCGCTGTGTTTAGCATTTCATCATCAAACGAGCCTCCTCCCTGCACTCAGTCCATGTTGGAGGTGAGGCTGAATCTAAATCAATTCTTGATGTGGTGTGAGCTCCTGGGTTTCCTTGGAAACACCAAACTCAGTATATATACTACTCAAAGGTCTGCTACACCAATGCGTTCTGGCTACACACACTTCAATTCAATTTCATTTATATAGTGCCAATTCATAACAGAAATGATCTCGTTGTACTTTTCAGCTCTATCATTTATTATAGCTTACTTGGAGGTCTCTGAAAGATCCCCAGCCTCCTCACATCAGAGACAGGTACATGGTATCAGGTCAAACCCATTCAGTGGCTGATTTTCACTGATTTACACAGGGACTATATCGTGTCTGTATACTGCTTATTTACCATTGTGGGTGTTGGGAACATGGAAGCTCAGTCATTTCTATATTGATTGAAGTGCAGAACAACATCTCAGTGCTCACTGTAATCAGTCACACCCTCTGCTCATTAAGATCCAAAAAGCTGATTGTCTCAATCAATACTCTCAACACCCTTTACCCTTTTAATTAACCAATACGTAGGCAGCAAGTAATTTATATTGCATCTAATCAAAGCCCAAAGAGGCACAATCAGCCAATATTTCACAATAGTGACGATTTTAGATTTCATTTCTGAATAAAGGAGTTGTACTTGTAATGTGAGTATTTTCATGTTGTTGTTAGTACTTTTACTGAAGTAAAGCTTATAAGTACTTCTACCACCACTGGTGATTTGTGGCTGACAACTTGTTGTGACACATCCTGTCCTCCAGGTGGCAGTACAGCATCGTAGTACATCAGATGGCCTTGAACAATGAACACACGTTATGAAACACATGAGAAACCTGAAGCTCAGATGCATGTTGCAGTGGTGGAATGTAAAATAAGTACATTTAGTGTTGTACTTTCTTGACATACCTTACTTGAGTATTTCTATTTGCAAATTTCTTCCACTACATTTCAGAGCAAAATGGTGAATTTTACTGTATTGTTTAGAGTAGCTACTAGTTCTTTGCAGATTAAGATTACAAATACAAAATACAATCAACTAATACATCATGATGTATTATTATAGATTAACCTGCCCGGCAGTATATAAAGTCATTAAATTCATCACTAATTATAATCCAGTAATCTAAAATATATTAATGGGCCATTCTGCATTATGAGTACTTGTACTTTTGGTATTTAAGTAAGATCTGAGTACCTCTTCCACCCATGTCTGTTGTCATTTTGTGTGTGCCTGTGTGGGCATGAACACCTGCACACACCTGCTGGGTAATTTATTAAAGAAAGAGTCTCTCTGCAGGACGCTGTTTGCCAGAGAGAGCACGAGTTTGAAGATGAAAGTCAGCTGTTTTCTACATGTGAATTCGACACACAGAGACTTCTACGCTGTGAAGTGAAAATAAAAGGGTGAGAGGATGATGAAAACAAAGACAAGATGAAAGAGGAAAGAAAGCGAGGCAACATTTAGTGGAGAATGTGGAATAAGAAAGAGGAAGGGTGTCATTAAAACCAAACTGTGTGGGTGCCTGAGAGGAGATGGAGAGTAAATAGAGGAGGGAAATGGGAGTGAATGAGGTTAAGAAAAGAAGAGCGACACATAAGATGAAATCATAAACGGATATGGAGAGGAGGCGGAAGAGGTTTTGAGAGCCTCTGGTTGTGAGTGCCGGGGCCACAGGTGGCCCCTCTTGACTCCATCAGGCAGAGGAGATTATAGTCCACAGGGGGGAGGAGGATCGATAGATGGAGGAGAGATTGAGATAAAGCGTCCATCAACTTCAATATTTACTCCCCCTCTCCCTGTCTCAACTGCCCTCAAGCCTTCTGTCCTGCAGCGGTGTGAGAGCGGCTGCAGACGCTGGGCCTGTCTGACTCAACATGCATTTTTGCTGTTTTGTTAAATATTTCGAATAAAGTTTGTTTGAGTGTCTTGATTGTGGCAAAAGAGAAAAGGTCAGACTAAGACCACATCTGCAGAAACTGCCAAGAGCAAGCAGCTCCAGCGTGGACACTGTGGTCTGGTTGTACAGTTGAGTTTTGCTCAGTCATCCAGGTCATAGTTATCCAAGGAGGGTTATAATCAAGGGCAACTGAACTTACTTGCAGATACCTAAAGACATTTTGTAAAGATTGGTCTGTGTGCGTGTTTTTTCCTGTATACTCCATCTTGTCCAAGAAGGCCAAACTGAACCAAACCACCTCTCAACAGAGGAGGAGGTCTTAGACACCATTTATTCCCCACCTACAAAGCTGTCCTTTCATCTCTTCACAGGAGAATGAACAAACACTCACATTTGGCCTCATGTGGCAATGCCAACGCCGCTCGTTCAGACTTGGCCTCAGGTGCTCCAACGATCACAAGGACTGTTGTTCCAACTGCCTTGAGCACTAACCCAGCGGCAACCTCTGGCTTTCACGACTGAAGCCAGTGAGGAAGTGCCTTAAACCTGCATTCTCTCTAACAGCCAGCAGGTGGCGACTCCACTGGTTGCTAAAAAAAGTCTGATTGTATAGAAGTCTATGGTAAAATGTTTCTACTTGTCAGCTGATTTATTCCCTCAGTAAATACTTTCCTAATGAGTTTATGGTCTCAGTCAATAGTTTCAAGTCTTCTTCAACACAGTATTATGTTCATTTAGTAAATTATGGTCCCATTAAGAGGAACAGAGACCAGAAAGAAAGGGAGGCTTTAGGGCGGGGCTACCTTGTGATTGACAAGTCTCTACCATGGCGACCTGTCAATCAGGATAGAGGCGACTTGTATCCACTGCTCTGTGTACATTAAACCAGCGCCGCTGAAAAAGCTTATCAGGAGTCGCCTATTCATTTTTCCAGAAAGTAGGTTTTGTTTAAAGCCTGTTGTTCAATAGCCAAAATTAGCATCCCAGTTAAGGTAGAGGCAAAATGTCTTCAAGTATCTTCAACCAAGTCCAGTTGCCCTTGATTTTATGACACATTCTCACTCCCAGCCTGTCGCATATGGACACTTGGTCAAGACACTTTTAGCGTAATTGTCGGACGTGTAGGGCCACAGATGGTCAAGTTAGCAATAATAAACATGCCACATCCGCTTAAACTTTCAAAATAAGACTAGTGGTAACATTGTGAAACGTTGCAATTTGGTTAGATTTAGGCATCAAAACTACTTGGTTTAGGTTTTATTGTGTTAATATTAAGACATTTACAGAACGATTTATCAAAATATCTTTTTTTCATATGTGGGGCGGACAGTTTTTTTCCACATATTCACAAAGCATTAACGAACTTGGTGTAAAATAGACAAATAATAATCTTATATATATTATATCTCATATAATATAGTATATATATTATTCAAGATTGTTTTGTACATTTTATGAAAATATGGGAATAATAACTTGAAATCTTAACATTGACAGACTGAAGCACAATCATCATTTTGGACTGTGGTGTCTCGCCTAAGGAGTGTTGATGCAGGAAACAAAAGCCCTGTTGACTATTTCAGTATTTAACCAAGACCATCCTCTTAATGTTGCCTTATTTGCACCTCCAGCAGCTACAGCGCTACATGATGCTTCATGTGGAGGCGTGTTTGTGTCACCTGATGAAGGTGAGTCCAGTATTCTCTCTCTGTTAGCTCTGTGTTTGGTCTCCACCAGCTCCTGAGGGAAATATCTTGCCCTGCAGCTGCTGAACGCTTCACTATGTTTACCAGCTGCTCTCTTAACTGTCGTGCACGGTGGCTTTTTACAGCTTCTTCTTCTCTGAAAACGACGACACGAGAGCGCTGAGAGTGAACCAGAACAGGAAAGCTGCAGCCGGACAGATAAACAGTGAACTGAAACTCACTATAAAGCTCCGTGAAGCGGAGGGGAGCTGCAGATTCAGCTGATAATTCACTACTTACACTCATTGTCATTTGATACCTTGTTAGTATAAAAATAGCTGCGGTTAATACCTCTCTGTTGTGGAAAAAGAACATCTATTTTTCACTGGTTATTCTGTTTTTGTTGTCTTAATATTTCTCATTTGGTTTTTGTTATCTTTACGTTGCACATTGGTTTTGTCCTCTTTCTCACAGCGGTGCGATGCTTGTCACTTTACATTTCATCCTGTGGCGTGCATGTGACAGAATCCTTTTCATGATTTTCCTGACTGTAAATCCTACGTTCCTATACGAGTCAGTCTGCACACGGCGAGCACAAACACCTCTTTGTACTGTATGCGTGTGTTCACATTGTTCACACTGACAGACCACACATGCTCATACAAACTGCGGCAGTGCGTATGAGCAGAATATGTATGATAAGATGCATGCAGGGAGCTGTGGAGAAATAAGGGCTACTGTTTATCTGGCAGTGAGAAAATACTGCTGCTGCATGCGTGTGTGTGTTTAAATAGCAGGAGAGACTCTCCTGCAGGAGAGGATGCAATATCCCTCACTTCATTCTCTCACAGGAGCTGTACCTGAGGAGAATTATGGATATACAGTATGTGTGTGTTGCGCATTAGCCTGCTGGCCAGCGTGAAACACAGATGAATATAAATGATCTCTGATTAAAAATAATAATTTCAACAGTTTCTGTTTCAAGTGCTTGTGGATGAATTATTCTGTTATGTTCAAGTATTTCAAGAATAAATCTGTGTGTTGTACCTCAGACGTGACCGTGTGACTGAACGTTTAGAGGAGCTGCTGAACATAACTGACCGGAGCAAATTAAAGGCACTGAAAATAACATAAAATAGAAAATGTCTTCACCTTGAATAGCCCAAAATACAGATATTGTGTCTGTGTTCAGGAGTGAGAGTGAAGTTGCATGTTATCTGAACATCCACAGGAGCATTTATGCAGAATTTCCTCTGGTTGTTACGATGCCTGGAGACTTTCTGCCTGTTTTCTTATTTGGTTTAAGGTGAACTGAGGTAAAAACAACGCTGTGCTCACAGAGAGTACTGACAGAGGAGACAGACAGGATGGACATCTACAGTATCTGAAACATGATGCAATGAAACACAAACACAAAGTCCAGTTCAGTCTGTAATGTTTGTCTTTCTTTTCACTTAGACTGAGTCAGCAGCACCAGCTTACCTATCCTCCATCATGTTGATCGTATTGTTTATTCTGCTGTCATATTATCTCCATGCAAGTTTCAGTTAACCAAATCTGTCTGTTGTTTATAATGCGCCTGTACGTTTCCAGAGCATCTGTAAACCAACATAATGCTCATAAGAAGTGTGCGCTCAGCAGAATGCGTTTGTCAGCTTGTACTCGGTAACAGAAGCGAGGCAGACTGGACTTCACTGATGTCCCTGTGTCAACATGCAGCATCGACAAGCAGCATATACATGCAGCACGCTAAACATCAGCTCCCCGAGGAGTTCATGATGTGTTTTCTGACCTACCGTGGGAGGTCCGTGAGTATCGAGCGCTCTGTTCGTTTTCACTGCAGTGTGGAGTGAATTGAAAATTGACCACCATGGGAATATAGACTATATTCATGTGGCAGCGTGGAGCTTTGTGTGTGTGTGTGTGTGTGTGTAATGCTGTGTTCAAAGCAACAGGCTACAAGTCATTTTCAGTGGAAGCTACAAACTGAGGCAGCAGGCGCACGTTCATCTGAAAATGGTGTGCACCGTTTTGCCACCGTTTCGGGCTGAATGACATTTGTCCTCGCAACAGTGTGCAACTGTGCGCAACATGCTTTGAGGTACCTTTTTCTGATTTGGTAGGTGTGTCAGAGGTGTTACCCAATCAGCTGTGACGTGTATATAAACATTGCATATATTTAAAAGGCAGTGCACATAATGGCTTGAAGACATGTTTGTCATAAGTATTGCAGATTTCAATCACATCAACACAACACAACACAACAACAGCTGAGCAAGCTGAAGGTGTTTTGAGGAGTTTTCCATTATCTGAATCGAGGGTCTAAGGACAGAGGGTGTCGTATGCTGTACAGATTGTAAAGGCACTTGAGGCAAATTTGTGATTTGTGAAATTGGGCTGTGTAAAGTCCATGTGACAGACAGCGATGGCAGAAAGCTCTGATGGTAGAAAACGCCTTACCCACGTCCAGTAAGTCCTCTAGGAATCAGCACAGAAATATTTAAATACTGTGAGAGACTCCGCCTGGACCGGGATGCTGCATTTCCCTCTTGGCTGTGACAGCGCTAACCACAGCTAACCACATTATTTCCACCAGGCAGTGTTTTCCCAGCCAGAGGAGAATTATCTACCCGGGGACATTAGTGTGCACGGTTGGCTCCTACAGCCAGGGTCCATGTGTGGCAGAGTTAAAAGGGTTCATGCTAAATCCTGCTAAATGGGACAGCAGTGCCATCTGTGGTCAGAACAAGACTAAAGCGTCTAGTATGCTTCTTCAGAAGTCTGTGTCGGATGGTTGACTTCTGAAACCCTCTCCCCTGAAAGCTTTCCAACGTCGGATTAGCGGCGGCTGTGTCCGCCCATTTCTGAAACCCTGATTGGCCAGCAGCGTAGGGGTCAGAAAGGCGCCAGGGTTTCATCTCTTCATTCTCAGTTCTCTTTTTTTCATTCTTAACACAAATATTTTTGTCACTTTCCATGTGAACAATAACATAGCAATAAAATGAAAGTCTACCAGGACAGATGTGCCCATATTTAAACCCTATTGTGTCTCCTTTTCATTGCTTTTCATCCCGTCTCCAAGGGCAACCGTTTGGAACAACTTAGACACTTTCTGGTGTGGTCGTCATGCTGGCAGCTCCATGAGGCTGTACCAACAGAGTAGTGGTGGTTTGAGCTAAATGCTAATGTCATCATGCTAACAAGCTCACAATGACAGTGCTAACACGCTGATGTTTACCATGTTTGTTTGGCGTGTTAGCATACTAATATTAGCTAATTAGCAGTAAACACAACATACAGCTGAGGCTGACGGGAATGTCCAAAACAACCTTGCCAGAGAAACGGCTGTATAGGTCGATTATGCATCAGCTTACAATCCATATTTATGTTTTTAGTTAGGCCATGACGTCTAGAGGCAGAAGAAGTCAAGTGATGTGGTATAAAGAGCGCCAAAGTCTGTGTAAAGAGGTCGGGTGGATGAATCAAGTAAACTCTGAACTTTCAAACAAAGACAGTGACAATAATGCCACCTCCACCCCCATAAAATGATAAAAATAAAATGCTAAAACCAAGATAATATAATAAGGGAACCATAAAAATAAAAACAAGAGAATAAAATAAAACAATATTTCAGTAAAACAGACTAAAATATATGTACATAGATAAATAAAATGGATAAAGAAGTAAATGACATACATCATGTGACTTGCATAATGTACTTATATTAACCCAAACCATCATCTTTCCTAAACCTAGCCAAACTAGCACCTTGTTTACAGCGGTTTCTACACGTTTCACATCATGTGACTTACGTAACGTACTGAAGGTCCGGCTGTCACTGGGCCGGAACTTGCCAACTCTCGTACGTGTCGTTTTGGTACAATGACCTATTTTGTCGTTTAGGTATGAGGACGTGTGGGAATGTCATCAGTTCTGTTGGACACATTAAAATGTTGATGACAGCGCTAGATGAAAAGTCAGAGGATCACCAAAGTCATTGCAGTTCATCTTAAAGGGAACATGAAGGTCTGAACCAAACTTCATCACAACCCGTCCAACAGTTGGATGTTTTCAAATATGTTGCCTGTGAGACCAACGCATTCTCATCTCAGTGTTTCATAACTGACGCTTTCAGACAGTGTGACTGTGACGGACCACCGTCACTACGGTTGAGTATGCGCTGTGACTGCTATACCAACGAGCCTGGCTCTTTGGCGTTAAGGTCAAGTTGCATGCTGGGTACCCTGTAGACCTGGGTGGGCTTCAGGGGGCTGTCAACACCTTTATCACGAACGTAGCTAGCGCTAGCTAACTAGCACTTCCGGTCTGTACAGGACGCCCCAGAGCGTCTCACACACAAATAACTACGTTTTGTCACTTTTTCTGAGAGCGTTGGTATTGGACGCCCTGAGATGAGAACGGGCGACAGAGTGTGCACTGCTTGTCCTTGAGAGATATTTGACTCTGTTATTATCTTTGTCATGAATGTGGAATAAACCTGCTGCTACCAACACCTTCACCAGCTCCAGCACATTCATGCAGAAACCATAGAGAGAAATGGTGTGAATCTCCAGGCACCTCACGATCCAGACTCAGAGGGCTACGATGCGATCATAAAACAATTATTGATGCATCCAAGAATTGATTCCCACCCCCAGTACAGAGGTCACACACGCACAGTAATGCTTTCTGTAACCGGCTGTGTGCAGCCTCCCCTCTGACGGGTGATGTAAGGTATTGTTGTGGAGCTGTCAGAGCTTATCAAAATGTGACAGGAAGAAATGGCAGGAAATGTTTCAGGGCTATGAACACCGCCAGGAGCTCTAAGTAATTTGTTTTGGCGAAGCGGAGCCGTGATGGCCATTTGCCGTTTGCTACCATTCTGTACACAGCCCGCAGCCCATCAGACTGTTGTGACAACTTGCTACTGTTGCAACGCTGCTTCCAGCAGAGCGCCCAGACTAAAAGAGGTCTGGCTGTGTTCTCTGGCTGAGCGGGCCGAGACAGACTGCGGTCCGAGGAAACCAGACGTCAGACAACACACTGTTAAAAGTCTCTATTTGCAGCTGACCAGTTGGAGCTGTTATTAGTGGAAACTGTTAGACTAAGTAGGCACAGACACGGTCGGATTAACCTGGACCTGGACCTCCTATACAGAGAAATGTAGTTCCACCTGAAAGATTAGATTTTCTTTCAAGAAGTCACTAAAATAAAAACTGATGACTCTCACATAGATGATACTTTGTGCTGTTTTTGAGGATCCTTTTGTTTTTTGTTTTTGTGTATTTGTGATAGTTTAGTTTCCATTGTAAGCTATTGTCTCCTTTCATTTCACTTATTTGCTGATCTTTATATTTGGTCTTTTTTACCTTTTCTTGTTTTATTGCTTCTGTGTTTTTATTGTTATTGTGTGGACCCCAGGGCCCTGATTCAGAATTAGTGAAAACTCTGAGTTTGTTAATCTTGATATGAGGAAAACTCTGGGTTATCCATTTCAGAGACAGAGATCAGTTAAACCCTAGATCAGTTACTACGCTATAATTTATGCTAATCTGCTCAGGAGGTTTACTTGAATGTGGAAGTTAACAGGCTGATAATATCACTGCACGAGGAGATCTGACTGTAATTACATTTGTGAGCTCCATTAAATGAACATGTTGCTTAGATAATAATAATAATAATAATAATAATCTTTATTTGTAGAGCACTTTTCAAAAACAAGTTACAAAGTGCTTTAACAAGTGTAAAGACAATAATACAAAAAAGACAATAATACAAAAAAAAGATGTGTTCTTACAACCCGTTGTCACCCCCCAACTCGTCACATATGGACACGCACGCATCGGCGTCTGTTTGTAAAGCACTGGGGATCCCTATAGCATCAGAGTTCAGCGCAGTGAGGGAAGCCCTGTAGTGTCAGTTTTTGACAGTGAAGGTAGGTATATGACTGAGTAAGGAGGTGGTCGGGGTGGATGGAGGGCCAGAACCCTGACTTTGAACCAGGAGTTTGAACCCGGGGTTTGTGTCCCGCATGAAACAAAAAAGTCAACGTTAAATATTTTTATTGAAGTTACGTAAGTTATGCAAGTTAATTTACATGTTAACTGACATATGTAGTTATTTTAAACCACACCATGATCTTTTCCTAACCTTAACCCCGTAGTTTTGTTGCCTAAACCTAACCAAATTGCAATGTTTCACGACTTTAATAACATGCCGTTTGAAAATGGCGATGTTTGGAGACGCTTTGAAACAAAAAGTTTTGCTTTGAAAAGCTTTGAAAGTCTAACTGGACGTTGCATATTTATTGTTTCTAACTATTTTTTTTGTTGCTAAGCATTGATAACTCGACCGCGGAGCCTTAAACGTCTAAAAATGACGCTAAAGGGGTACCCAGGGCGTTCAAAAGCGACGCCAAAGGGCCTTGACCAAGCATCCATATGTGACGAGTTGGGAGTGAGAATGTGTTGGTTCTTATGGCATGTTTTAGCCTCGGGCCCCATCCACACTACTGCGTTTTCGCTTTAAAACGGAGACCTTTTGCTACGCTTGCACCTCCCGTCCAGAATAAATGGCAAAGATCTAAAACGAATTTTGAAAACGCTGCCAACCCTGTTTTTTGTTTTAAAACTCCAGAGGGCGTTTTAGCGTGGATGAGCAAAAACGGAGGACTTTAGAAACGATGACGCAGACGCTCACATTTGGCTCTCTCATTGGGTCTTTTAGGTCATTCAAAGCAGAAACACAATGTTACCGTCAGAGTTTTTGAGTTGGTATTTTACAAATTACACATACAGCCTCCACTTGTACTGTGCATGTCGCCATTTACTTTGCAAAGACTCCCAGTCTGTTTTCCGTCGCCACAGTCCCTTTTAACTCCCTTGTTACATTCAGTAACAGTCACTGCTCCTTATTAGTCCATACCAAAAAAAAGAAATCAGGTGTCATTCTTCCTCTACTCTTACTTTATTCTTTCGCCAAACCTTCTGTAACTACGGAGTAGACCCTCTGCTTCATATTTACACCGGCAGGCGCATGCCCAGTGTACGTGAACGGCTGCTAGATGTGTGTTTTCAGTCGTTTTAATATAGACGGAGATCAACTCTGATATGCAGCTAAAACGCTGGTGTGGACGGAGATCGTGTTCGTTTTCAAACTCCGTTGTGTGGATGGGGCCTGAGTCTCTAAGCTGCCACCCTGCCTGTGTGAAACTGACTTTAAAGCAAATAAAAAAACAGTAGGCTTGCTTTCATACCTTAAAAGTAGAACAAGTGAACGGTTTTGGCGCTTCTGTCAGTCTCTGCGGTAGGATGATATCAGTGTACAAAAGCACAATGAAACGACTTGGACATTACTTGCAGCCAACAGGGGTAAAGATTTAATGAAGAAGACAGGATGGGGCCCTCCTACATAGGAGTACTTTCCTGCTGCTCCTGATCATTTAAAACTCGTCAGGGAAAGTCAAGGGCTTTATCGATCTCTGAACACTCCTGCCCTCCTGAGTCCGCGTACCACTTGATGTTCTACGAATCATGATGTCATTTTCCAGGAGAACTGATTGGTCAGTAGGCGGTGCTTTGACAGCCTTGATCTCGTGTCTTTAACATAACCTGCTCCGGAGCAGCTTAGCTGTGCAGCGTAAGTTACCATGTTGATGTAAGAAGTGAACCACTGCCGGAACCCCTGAGAGCCCAGGTTCAAACCTGAGGTCACCTCGCTGACCTCAATCCTGCTGCGTAGGACAGGCCCCAGCAGCTGATTCACTCACCTGTTCACCAAAATACTGTTTTGGGGTTTCACATGAGGAGAAGCTAAAACATCAGATAACATTAATAGTGATATTCTTTTAGTGAACCTGTCACACAGAGTACAGGGGTAGATGAAGGCGGCAGAGCAGGTGCAGGTCCAGGTAAAGGGTCAGATTCAGGGTAAGGTTCAGGTTCCAGTGGCTTGTAATCAAAGGTACAAAGCTCATGGCAACTTTGATGGTCTGGCAGGGCTGGTATATAAACTATGGTGGGCAGGGAAGGCTGGGCAACTACAGAGCTGATGAGGGAAGTGGGAACAGGTGGGCGAGGCAGTCAGGTGATGGGGAAAATAGGGACTGTGGCTGGAGAGGAGGGACAAAGACAGACTGTGACAGGACAAAGTGATAATGTTGCGTTAATGTTAGCTAAACTTCACATAAATGTTGTCTCAGCTGTTTTGTTGCTGCTTCTGCTCTAATTTTCAGTTGATGATGAATTTAGTTGATAAACGTTACTCCAACAATCATTAAATCCACTATTTCTTTTCTTTCTCTTGGAGGATCCTGTTTTCAGGAGCTACAATCTGTGGTCCCATGAGAAAATCCAGGAGGTAATGAAAGAGGAACGAAAATTAAACAGTCCTTTAAAGACACGAGGACACAAACCAGAATCAATAAAGAGTTAATAGAAGATACATTTAAAAAGTGAGGAAAACCCCAACTAATCGTTTTTCTTTTTCAATTATTTTTTCATTTCACAAACACTGCCAGCTGTGTGTTTTGGAGCGAGCCATGAGGCCGGAGGCAGCTGGGAGCTGAACCTCAGTCTCCCCAGCGGTACATTTACCTCCGAGCCGCCCACACACCGTTCCTGTTACACACGGGTTACACAGGAAACGAGACTCTGATGAGTCGAAGTTGTGTCTGTGGCACCTTGCTCTCTCAGCGCACTCAGTGTGATGTCCGGGGTCTTTTACCTCCCCCACCAACAATGTAATACACCCCCACACAGCAGCTGGTCACCTGGATTTAAACTTTTTTATTGTAAGAAGAAGAGAATATTCAAACATCTTTCAAACTGTTTTAATGACATAAATGTTTGAAGAAAGTGAGCTCATCCTGATGGAAGTTGTTATCTTGGGTCACATCCATGGGGCAGGCGTATCAACATGTCCATAACTTATTAACTATAAATAGGCTAAAACAAATGCTTGGATACGATTTGATTGCAGAGACTTTACCAACACCAGTGGACCAGAAGAAGTAGGGCCTTGTGTGCAGTATTGGAGCATGTTAGGCCTACCTCCTTTTATAAGTGTTTTCTTGTCAGAAGTACACGACTCGTGCAGCACTGACAGTGAAACTATGAACAGGACTGCTCAAAGTTGAGAGGGATCAAAAGCTCACTCCTCATGAGCTCCACAGAGCACCTCTTCTTGCTGTCACTTCGTTGGTCATTTAGGAAAATATCCTTTCCACACAACGTCGTTTACCTGCAGAACTGTTCAGTGTGTAGTCTGGTGGATTTACTCAGTCGACAGCTTTCTGCTCCTTCCTGACTGGCATCTTTAAGCTGGTTTGCAACACATTCTCACTCCCAACTCGTCACAAATGGGCGCTTGGCTTGCGCTTGACAGTTTTTGGACGTTTAGGGCTCCGCGGTCAAGTTAGCAACAATAAATATGCAGCAGCCAGATAGACTTGGTAAAGTTGTGAAACGTCGCAGTTTGGTTACTTGTTACTTACGTCAGTTAACTTACAGAAATTAAGTAACATCACTTGCGCAACTTAAACAAAAACATTAAGTGTTGATTTTGGGCCCTCCGACTACCCCAACCACCTCCTTACTCTGACTTTTCTGTTAAACATCCTACACCTACCTCTTTACAGGGCTTCCTCCAGTGCGAGAGCGGGCTGTCAAGTCCTTGTAGGGTTCAGTTTTGTCCCAATTAAAGCTGTGACAGTGAGCCAACGTGCACACTACTGAAACTGAAGCATCTAAATGGAATTCAGCCATCATTTTATCATTGACACCTGTGCTTCTCCTACTCTGACATGTTGAAATGTGTGTCCGGACTGGTAGGTGCTGAAGACTGTGTGCTTTCATTAAGTTTATTCTAGATCCCACCTTTATTACTGTGTGGCTTATGAGCTGTTTTATGTTTAGCGGTAATGTAGTATTTTATTTTTAGCCACGCTGGTGGTCTCTGGACTCCAGCGGTCTGACTCTGTGGTGTTTTTTTATTGGTGATAATTTCACCTATGCCAACTCTATTTGTTTTTTTGCGTTCTAGCATTGTGGATGAACGGTTGCAATCAGCCTTCATGGTTAATTAAGTAACATAATTACTTCCACTTCTCACTTCTCACTTTTAATGCAAAAGTGTACAACTGTTAATTTGTGCAAATGACAAGTAACTCTTTGAATGGTATAATTATAATGAAGGTGGTTAGTAAATGTATATTTTAAGGCTTTTCTCACTGTTTATCACATGCTTCTGTTCCTCATTAGCTTCCATTATTAGCTTAGAATGCGGCACACGTTCAGCCTCAGCAAATCTGCGATCGACCTCGTGGTCTGTTGAAGAAAGCCGTGAATGCGTGCCTCCTCCAACTGCTTGGCATGACACTAGGCTTTAATGTGAGGAAGGTCACAGTCTCCTCATCGCTGTTCTCCTGCTTCATGTTTCCAGTACTTTGGTTTATGACCAACTGTGTCATGCTTCACTTTATACTAACCTAAGATGTAGAACATGGTAAATATTATACATGTATGTATAACTATTGCATGTTAGCTTACTTTACTCAAGTACTGTTCTTAGTTAGGTACAAATGAGAGGTACGTGTACCTACATTACATTAATGCATGAGGAATAATAATATAATGATATATAATATATATAAAATTTAATACTGTAACAGTCACAGGTTTCTTTCTGCATTATCTACTTTTACTAATTTAAGTACATTTTCCTGATTATACTGACATAGCCTCCTTTTTTAAAGTAACATTTTCAATTGTGTCTTAGTTTTATCAGAATCATAATTCTGCAAATTACACCTATTTCACTGCATTAATTAACTAGCAGTTAGATATTTAGTGGTCAAGTTTTGTATCATGTGTAGCCTGAAGGTCTGAGGGTTAACCAGTGCAGACAAAATTCATCAGACTAACAACTGACTCATGGGACGGCTGTCTTTAACCTCACTAATTAAAACCTTGGACTGGATCAAGTGAAAACATTGTTTTTACGCATTTTTAACAGGCTAAAAAAGGCATCTAACCAATTATGTATTTTAGTGTGCTTCTTGGTTATTTTAAGCTGCATTTTAAATTTCCATTCATCACATTTGCAGCACAGCTGGGTCTGGCTTCTGGCTATATCACAAACCTTTTACCTCCTTGTCAGCTGAAGTGAAGCCTCCACTCTGCAGGCATGGCCCCTTTTGGTCTTGGGTTTTGTTTGTTACACATGAAATGTTCACAAAAAAACAAGAAATAAATATAGCTCCCTTGTGGCGAGAACATCGGCAAACTGATTTGACCTATTTTAGACTTTAGAAATAATCCGCTTAAGTTCTTAAAGGAAATATATGATCACGCATACATTTATACAGGCCACATGTGTGACACTATAAAGAAGAGCCTACATGATTGTTGTCATATAGGTTTCTATGAACTGACCACATATGATTGTTTTTGTTAGTATGTGTTGATATGCCCAATAAACGTGTGTATATATAAATTAGGGATGCACCAACTTTTTCTCACCGATTCGAAGTATCCAACTTATACTGGTGATGTTTTTTTATCCGTCTTGAAAATCTGTAAACCCCTTGGATGTGAGATTATTCTTCTATGTGAGGTTGTAACTGGTCGAGGCGTTTCAACATCCTTTAAAAGGCTTATGCAAATTCTTATTATATTGTCCAAGACAGTTTATGAAATTGTCCCGTTACAATGCATCAGAGACCAGACAGACAGCTCTGAGCAGCTTCTGTGACGGCTCAGAAAACAGCATGAACCCAAAACCACGACATAAAGACAGTCCAGGGTCGTTAATCAGTTTGAAAAACAGGGTCAAATACCAGGCAGGCCGGATCATCACACCGGAGTCAGGCGAAGTATCAGGCAGGCAGAGTCAGATGGACAGGTAATACACTGGAAAGCTGAGCACAGTCTGGCAGAGGAACAATAGATCTGGGCCGCTGCTGATGAGGGAATGACGTGCCTGAGGGGAACGCCGTGATATGGCAGGTAAACACACAGCAAAAACATGAAAGATTGTCTACATCAGGCTGGAGTGCAGTCCATGCTCTCTGTCCTCAGAAGGCCTCTTCACCTTTACATAGCTCCAGCTCCTTAGTGGTTCATTTTACCTCTAGTTGCTGAGACCAAGGCATTCACAAGATGTAACATTAGTTGCATCCGTTCTTGTTTTCTGAGCTGAGGGTCGCTCAGCGCACTGAGTGTCTTTCTTCAGCTGTACAGTCAGACCTCAGGAATCTACCTACGTACATATTAAATCACTTTAATCAAAGTGTTAGACTCTGGTTAGACTCCACCTGTGTCAGCAAGTCTGGACCGCTGCTGCAAGGCTGTTAACCAGGTCCAGCAGGACAAGTCCCATCACACCCGTCCTGTCGTCTTTACACTGGCTCCCCGTCAGGTTCAGGATTCAGTTAAAGGTTCTTATTTTCACATATAGATCCCTTCATGGTCTTGGACATGGGTACATCTCCGACTTGCTTCACCTGTATTCACCACTAGGGCACTTAGGTCTTTAAACCAGGGCTTACTAGCTGCTCCCCGTGCTCGACTAAGAACAAAAGGTTCATTTGAAGTGGTGGTTCCGACACTGTGGAACGCTCTCCCCTTAGACTTACGTTCTGCCGTCTCTGCTGAAGCCTTTAAAAAAGTTCGGGTTAGGTGAAGACAGGTGAAGACAGGTGAAGACAGGTGAAGATGGCCCTTGTCTCCCCACGTGCTGTCTTAAGTAGGCAAACGTGTGTTCAGAGGTCTATTTAACTGATTTTTTATGATGTTATTGTTAGGATGTTGTATTGTCCCAGAACTGAAGAAGTCCTTTGGATGAGGGACGAAACGTCTTCCAGTATCTTCAACCAAGTCCAGTTGCCCTTGATTTTAACCTTCGTTGGATAGGATGTTGTATTGTTTGATTATTATTTATACCTATTTTACTTGCTTTTGTTTTGTTTTTCTTTTTTGACAGTCTTGTTGCTAATATTTTATTCTTGTAACGCACGTTGTGACTGGTCTATATTAAATAAACTTTACCCCCTTACTTTATTAAGCTTGTTGTTTTTGACAATCTTATTTAAGGCTTTTCAGAATATTACATCCTGTGCCTCAGATACTAGACCTCCCTGCCCAGGAGAAAGCCAAACACAATCTAATGAATACAACCAGTTTGTCATCCGTCTTGTTTCCCTGAGCTTGTTAAACATGAAATGAAATCGACCTCCTGACTGCATCAGGTCATCTTCAGGTAATGTTAGCTAATCATGTATGATATTGTCAAAGGGTTTCACAGTAAATGTCTACAAACTCCATACAACATCAGAAAAATCAGACCCTACCTTAATCAGCATGCACCCAGCTTCTGGTACAGGCCATGGTTACCTCTCAACACGACTATTGCAATGACCTCCTAGTGGCCCTCTTGATTTTTGATCAACCAAAAAAGACTCATGCCCCTCCTTTAGTGACCTCCGCTGGCTCCCCGTGGCCTCCTGAATCATATTCAAGTCACATATGCTGCATACAGAGTGACTACTGGGTCTGCACCATCAACATAAACTCCATAATACAAGCCTACGTTCCTTCTCGGCCACTGCGCTCCTCCAACAAACGCCGTCTGGCTCTGCCATCCCTACACACAAAGCAATCTCACTCTCTTGTATTGATCGCACTATTTGTTATCTCTTACTTCTTCCCGTATTTGGCCCATTGATGCTGTACGTGCTATTAACTCTTACTAGTATTTATTGATGCTCTTACTAGTAGCTATTGGCCCCCTGTAGATCTTACTGTATTGATGCTTTCTCCATGCTTGTATATTTGGATAAAAGCGTCTGTCAAATGAGTAAATGTAATATAAATGTACAAACTGCCTTCACAACAGTGGTGCAACTCAAAGTACAAAGAGTAATATGATCTACGGTATGATGATGAAACAGTTATAATACATTCAATATTGATGCATGCGTTCAGATAGATAGTTAATATTCACGCATGTCAATGAGGCTTGATGCTGCATGATGTACATACATGTATTATATATGATATACACACTGTCACTGGCATCGTGTGTGTTGCATATACACATGGGTGGCACATTCAAGGAACAAAAGAAGAATCATTTACTTGAAGAAAACCCAGATATACACTATGTTGAAATATTTGGTATTGACTGGGAATACTTCTTCCCACAATGCACCTGTCAACTGTGCCTTCATCACAGCAACACTCGTTACATATTTGTTTATTATTGTCACATGATTTATACGAACGTCCCTAAAGGTCTGTTGGCAGCTCAGTGTTTTGTGCCTCATCATCCGTGACAGTTTTCACACGCCGTTATGATTTCCACGCGACAGTTGCCGTGTCATTATTTTACAGGGAAGGAACGACTGTCTGTCCTCGGTTGGTCTACATCTCCTCAAATCAAACTGCTTCTCTCTGCCTGTCTCATTTATTGTGATGTATTTGAACAAAAACTGCTGGTTGAAAATGAAATGGGGTGAATCAGCTTTCATGGTCTGTCTTCTGTGTCTTATTTCACTTCACATGTTTCATTTAAGACTTGATTGGACGTCTTAATGTGGAATTACTACATCAGGATGGGACAGCTAAATTAAAATCACTGAGCATAATAATTGATGTTGGGCTCTTCAGAAAAAATATTTCATATAGTAACAGAGATTCAGAGTTGGCTGCTGGCAAAGACAATTTAGGCTAAAGGTGTTCAGTACATGTATGATTTAATCTTCAACACTGATGTGATTATACTCATCATCATACCATCATGGTCAGTGGCACAATCAGTGTTTTTGGCAGTGGAGGTCCTCTCAGTGACTGACATCATATTTATCAGCTCAGCCATGATACATACTCTATAGATCTTACTGAAGCTTTCTAAAAGACCGCAAAACGATCATGATGCGGTAACTTGCTTGATTAGTCCAGGCTCTGTGCTGAACTGAATGCACCAGTTCGGCTCGGGTTAACTGACTGTCTTATTTATCTTCTTATTGTTTCAGTGTTTGATTTTACATAGAAAAGGGTTTTAATAGTTTCTAGTCCCGCAGCTGGTGGTGGGAGTCCACCAGAGACATTAGGCAATTCATGCCAGTCGGCAGCCGTCTTGGCAACGCCTCCAGGAAGCTATTTCACACTAACACGACGAGGCTCCTATCTGAATGAATGGGGCAGAGAGCCAGAACTGCACTTTTAGTGCAAGTTTGACGACTTTGCCCCAAAATAAGGTTTAAAAAGCGTTTTTCCCTGAACGGTTATACTTCTACTGCGCATGCGTAGTAGTAGGGACGACTGAAATATGTTTCCCGCCTCGGCTGTTAAAAAAAGATGATTGGCTTTCTAGCGGGAGGGGCGGGACAACCATCTTTGGCATTAGCGGCTTTCCCTATAGAGTTGTACTGAGGATTAATCCAACTCTAGGACTCACTTTTGATGGCGATATTTTTATTAGTGTGCTGTTTGTATCTGAAGAATTGGATTATGGCTTGTGTTATCCCTTCCTCTCTTTTAGAGTTATGTTAACACACACTAAGTGTTGTGGCCTGTTTATTAAAGTCAGATGTTAACTACAGGTAGCATTAAGCTCAGGTAGTTTGAACTCAAATGTAAACTCAGATTCTGAGAATTGAGTTCAGAGCAAGACTACAGATTACTTGAATGAGCGAAGGCAAGGTTAGTGGGGGTTCAGGGGAATCTGACGGGTCTCAGGGATCCCAGCGAGTTAGTCCAGGAGACTGCAGTGAGTCTAAGAGGTTGACTGAAAGAAGTCGAGTGAGCAGAGCCATGTGGAAGCAAGAGTAGAGGCAGGATTCAAAACCAGGAAGGGTAACCTGATGGGGGGAAGGGAGAAGTAACTGGGTAACATCTACTAGGCTGAGGCTAGTAGTAGGCTGAGTGTCTAACAGGTTGCACCACTCTTCTGAATCATCACCGAATGCCATGACTGTGACGTAGCGCTTACTGAAGTGCATTTGAACGATGTTATAAACAAGATTAAGGCCGTACTCGAAACAGCCTCCTATACTAGCAGTGCATACTGACTTGGCCTGAATGTAGTATAGTCATAAATTTACATTTCCTCAAGCGGCAGACGCTTTTATCCAAGCATTAATAAAGCATCAATAAAGTAAGAGATTTACAAATGACAATACATACTAGTAAGCGCAGCAATAACCACTAGTAAGAGTAGAAAGCAAACAAAAATACACAGATGTTGTACGGATTCAGAGACAATCTCCAGGATGCATCGGACCAGTCTGTCTCACGTACTGTGTCCCACAATACAAAGCAGTGGAACAATCACAACTGGCCTTTTTGTTAAATGTAATCTTTATTTAATCAGGCGGCCTCAACAAGCGCCCATTGTTGAAATGGCAAACAGCATTGCTGCCGCAGTGATGAACAAGGAGGAATATACCTGCTCTGTCACTGATGACAAGAACTATAAGTCAGTGTTAGATTAAAGTTATGTATGTTGTGCTGTTTTCTTACTGGTACCTTCTTTATAATATCAAACGTTAGCTTAGCAGGCTTATCTACAGCGGCATGGCTTTGTTATTGGTAACAGCACAAATGCAGTTAGCTAGAATGTTGCATTCATTGCAGATGTTCTCCTTACACAAGATTAAATTATGTTATAAGTACATACATTTATACTCCTCCTATTTACTTCCACTTTACAAAACCAGAAACCGGCTAAGCGTGGACTAGCATACTACAAAATATACTGATTTAACAGTTTCATACTGCGTACTACTATGAAACACAGTATACATTATGCTGTACATACTGCATACTGCACACATTTCACGTCCACCTAATGTATAAATGTATGTTTTCAGTTCAACTCCATGTACCCATCAGCAGCAGGAATATCTGCAGTCTCCAGATATCGCTGCACAGAGAGTACCTTCATCTAGTTTTCTGCATTATTTAATATTAATCTACCTTATCAACACACTTTGAGCTTTTTTACAAACATCTCAAGTTTATATAGTGAGATCATTTGAATAGCGGCCGACTCTACTTTCGGCAAATTTCCAAACCCAATTTCCTTTGGATAATCTATATACATTCTGCCAGGGCTGTAGCTACCTCTGAGGACGCTGAGGTCATGTCCTCTGTGATTTTTCTGGGGATTTTAGCAACCCACGCAGGGTTTATGGTGTAGTAGAGTGGGCACAACTGCTTACAAAGTGCATGGAGAAAGGAAAACAGTCTTAAATGCCCCAAACTCAATAAATACTTGTTGTATTTTATATTTTCTGTAAAAGCAAAGTTTTCAAAACGGGACTCAGCCTAATGACGTCAGTATTTATAAATGCCTGACTGTAGTGTCAAGATTACTATAAATAGAGTGCTGATTAAAACTGTACATCTTATCCACACTGAGTTTCAGTCTCTCCTGAAGTGTAAATTGAACTGAAAATGTATATTAAAGTTCAACATAATAACTTTCCTGTCACATCTCCTCTAAATGGTGTTCAGTTAAATTTAAAATAAACAGAAGATACACAGAGGCAGAGTCGTGTCAACTTCAATATACGTCCATCAAAATGAGACCTCTTCTCTTGCTCACCGCTGTGCTTTATTCACCAAACGTTAGCAGCTATCTGTTCTTCAGCAGGTGTGTGAGGTTGTTTCTGGTTTCCTAAAGTTTCGGACAAACCTGAAGTCAAGTTGAAAACTAAAAAGACTGAACACGCCAACATTACAGAGCGTTTCCACAAACGTACGCAGAAGTTTTAAGTGTTTGGCGGTCAGGACGGAGCAGAAACCTGCCAACTGAGTGAATCCACCTGACAACACACTGAACATTTCTGCAGGTTGACGCCAACTGTCATGTGTACCAAAACAAACATGGACGCCTACCAGCAGCTTTGTTTATATGCAGCCACAGTTTAGCTGAAAAGACCTAAAAAGGAGTGAAAAAGCACAGAGTCTGGTAAGATCCTGGATGGAGGCGTGTAGGACTGTAGAGGCCACAGAGGGAACTGGAGCTGAGGGAACTTAAGGTGAAGCTGTTTGTTGACAGGTTGGTCTTTCTCAGTGACATCATCAGTGGTCGCCGGTGTCAGTCGCAAATATCAAACATGTTTTAATAAAATCTTTGTGAGAATGACTGGCAGCGACCGGATCTGCAGACTTCACATTAGACTCTTTCCATATCACACACTACCGAGATGAACGTGCAACTAGAGGGCAGAAAGCAGCACTCTGTCTTTGCCGCACATATCTAGCTGCAGTGTTTGGCAAATTACTCAGAAATTGTAATGACTTACTTTTAACTTATTACTCATTTTAAAGAAAACTTATTACTGGATATTAAAAGTAAATAGTCGTTCCGTTACAATTACTGCCAACCACCGCACCCCGGCCCTAAAAGTGACGGCAGCGCGTTTCAGAAATAAATCCACTTTACTGGAACAATAATTAACCTGAGGAGTCAACAAGCAGCTGAACTGAAAACACTGCAGCCTCTCAGACCAGAGCATGCTGGATCATATAGGCTGTAGATATAGGCTATTTAAAAATAGTAAAAAAACAAAGCAGATTTTTACGAAGCATATAACACGCCGTTGTCTGAGATTAAAAAAAATCTGTGTCTCGACTTTTGAACTAACGTTACTGTTTTGCACATGCACTTATAAGAGAAGTATTCAGTGCTTTTACAAAACACAAAACGTTGACTAACGCCACTCTGTCCAGCCGAGTGGATGCATCACTGGCAGTAATGTTAGCTGCAGAGTTTCTTTCTACTGGCTAAGTTTCACGTTTCACATGCTTCAATACAAAATTGTTCGCATTTGAAAGTTTGGCCTAATGACTTACAGCTGTAGAAAGAACGCTTCTCTCCCATTAGTCTTTTGGCTAGCAGCTGACTTAAACAACATTACGTCCGGTGTAGCCGACCTGCAGCACAGTTGTGTATATTATATTAATATGTGAAATGAAACACAAACAAACAGATCCAACAAGTCAACAAGACTTTACAAACACTGCGTGAACTATGTTGATTACAGTGGTTGACTACAGTTTTCTGACCGGCTACCAAAGCGCTTTTGCCCCCTGGCTGCGCACATCCAGTAGTGTTTGTACACAAGGAACCCGTCTATATGACAGACCTGGTCCAACAGACCCAGAATGGGTCTTCAGCAGGAACCCATGGACTCAGAGCTCCCAGTTCTCATCTATATATCTTTAACCTACAGTGCATGTGCAGTTTAAACAAACTCAATTCATTTCAGAGAACTTTCTTTTTCCGTTTGTGCTGAGTGTCAGTGAAGAAAACTTCTGCTATATCATTTTACAGTTTAGCATATCACAGGTGTGAATGAAACCAAAACATAGCTTCATGATTTAAAAGTTGCCCTATCCATGAGGACAATCTTTCAACCTTGGTATCCGAAGGCTGATGAGAAGCCTGGAAACACGGCTCACCCTGTGGTCTCTCTCAGTGGGTTTTCTGAAATGTTGGAGTGTCTCTCTCTCTCTCTCTCTCTCTCTCTCTCTCTCTCTCTCTCTCTCTCAGCGAGTGCTGTGTTGTTGAGTGAGATAATTATCATGCAGCCATGTGGTGTAGAGTTTTTGTGCGTGGAGTGAACACTGTCTGTGCACGTTCAACTTTGCGGTTAAAACAGCAGCTCATATTTATCACCGCTGTGCTTACACATAATGTTACACAGAAATGTGTTTGTTAATATGTGCCTTGGATTGGTAGCGAGTGGGCGGAGGGTCGGACTAATTTAAACCTCTGCTGCTGTAATGTTTTTCACCAGAACCATTTGATAAAACACCACCTGTTCGCAAATCTATTTACCTCTAATGACACAACAGGAAGTAGTATGTCCTTTATGTAGAGAGAGGGAAAGTTATGGTGAGGTGGGGGTGGTGGATGGGTGCAGGGCTGGATTAATCCACTAGCAGGGCCCTACTGAGCTCCTGCTGTTTACTGTGGTTAAGTCAACATTCGTCAGGCCTGAACATCTACTGAGGCACAGCTATCAGCTGGCCGATGTGTTGGGTTCACTGCCAAAGAAGAGGAATTCATGTGTTGTTCATCTCTTCATAAAGACCTCTTTATCTTTTCACTTAGCTGGACTTAATTATCTTTCAACCACAGGTGTCCAACCACAGTTCAGAGCTGCAGTTCAGGTAAAGTCACTGATAAATACTGAATGGAAAACACGTTTTATTAAAACTGTAGGCTAAAAGATGTAATGTAGATTAACTCTCCTGCTCAGAATCTGATCCTCTCTTACTAGTTAGCAGCTGAGGCTGATGGGAATGTCATTAGTTTTGCAGGTATGTGGCACAGACTGTATTAAACATGGTTTTCATGATATCCCCCTCAGGTTTCTGTGGTTTTTTTGAAGCTCAGTGTGGCGTCTCTGGCTTTTACCATCTCGGCAGTGCCTGACTCGCATAACTCCTGGCTAATCCAAAAATGGGCAAAGAGGAGGAGTGTTGGTGGAGCTGAAGCGGGCCGAATGAAGCCTGGTTGCCACCTTTGATGGCAACCACCTGTAACTCAAAGCATCCCAGCCTTTATTATGCACAACTTTAAGTATTAATATAATTTAAACGAGTGAGTTATATAAAACTTCACGCCCCGTACATTTGCCATGAAGGAGGAAATTAGCTATAGAGACGAAGAGATTTTGTACCATGGACACATTGACATGTTGACCTGGTGATGGCGCAAGATGAAAAGTCAGAAGTTCATCCTGAGGGGAACATGAAGGTCTGAACAACATTTCATCACAATCCATCCAACAGCTGCTGAGATGTTTCAGTCTGGACTGACTGACATTGCGATCTTGCTGCTAGCTTGTTTAGCAAAGAAGCCTATTTAATGTTCTGTTTATTCCAAATGGACTCTATACATAATGCTTCCAGCCTGCTCCAGAATTGCACTTGTGCCTCAGCTCATCAAATCTGAAACGATTAGTTGGTCACGCCCACGTGAGCCCAGAGTGTGTGCTTAGAGATCTATCAGCATAAGAACCATTTGAATATATCTGCTTGCTTTATTATAGAGAAAATATGATGAAGACATTAAACAGTTTACATGCATTCATACAACCACGCTACAAGACCCTTCCTCCCTCCAGCTCTCCATCATCCTCTGCTCCACCCAGAGTTTCCTCTATCTCCCTTCACCAGCTTTCTTCATCCCTTCTAGCATCCGTCTAGCCCTCCATCACCGCTGCCTTCACCAGCACCAGCACCAGCACCAGCAGCAGCAGCAGCAGCAGCAGCAGGGAGAGCAGCCGAGCCACAGAGGCCATCTGGGTGACACTATCTCTGCCATCTTTAAATCCTCCACTGGGGTTACTGGATTCATTTCATTGTATGTTTTATACGTAAAAGGCTGGTCGGTGTGTATCTCTGTGTGTGAATGCCTGAAGCAAGGCGTCGGCTGTAACAGGGTGAGAGGATGTGTGGGATCGAGGGGGTGATATCACAACCAGTTTATCAGCAGCTGGGTGTGATTGGAACTAGGCCTGAGGACAGGAAAGTAATATAGCATTGAACTGAGATCTCCTCTCATCAGATCCCAGGGCTCAGTGTGTGTGTGTGTCACGTGTGCATTTGTTTGTTTGTGTACCAGATCTCTGATAGGCTAGAACGGGTACGATTCAGTCCGACTGTAACTGTGTGTGTTTTCTGCACATGCTCCCACACATCACTGTAAAGAAAATAGAGAAAATACACAAGCGACCAAAACACACCAAAACTTTTTATGCTCGGGCAGAGTCTCTTGACAAGAGGTGAAAATGATAATAATAAAGCTCCATCCAGGAGAAACGAGTAACATCTCAGGGGGAGGTGGGCTATACAATCTTCACAGTAATTTAATTGGATGGCAGGATGTGATCTGGAACCATCATAGTTTTAAGTTTTCTTCAGTGTAACAGTAATCTAGTGATTAAAATATGGTAAAATAAACTATATACACAGTTATTTATATACTATATATATTAGATACACATTTACAACATAACAATCTGCAGTGCATATTTTGAATTTGAGTCTGGGGTGAATGTAAACAGCAGCAACGAGATGGTTTTCATCTTCATCTAAAAAAGTCTGACATTTGGGAAACAGAGTCCATCTTGACTGCGTTTCAGCCCCAAGCTTCATCGATGGAAACAATGAGTTTTTCCTCCTCTCATCTTGGGACATCTAATCAATGGGGACAATTTGACCAAATGTAAACAAATATAGATTTTCTAAAAACAGGCTGCAGTACCGACCTGTAGCCAACATTTGATCAGCTTTTACAGGGTCTCGCTCTCCTGATGGCTTCGATCTTTTATTTTGCCATATTGGTTCCAAGTACACCTAAATGTTGACGTTCACGTCAAATTTCACACTGAGCTGATCACAAGACTTCAGTCCAGTTTATATTTTTGCATTGAATCTTCACTGCAGCCTGACCCAAAATCGCCCAAAAATTGAACTACACATCGCATCGACGCAAACTGCAAGACCTGTGATTGGTCGGCTTGGTAGCGTCAGATCCTCCTACACGTTTCCAGCTTGTCCTTCTTCGTCTTCCACCACCGTATTCAAGGGTCGTACAGACCATCTCCTCCTAGGCCTTCTGTCCTTTCTGTATTTTAGTAATTTCACTAAAAGTAACCAACTCCAACATGATCCGCTCAGTTTCAGTTGCCATTATTTGTAGCAACCTACACCAACGAAGAAGAAGAACAAACACAGTGGAACATAATAATAATGATAATAATAATAATAATAATAATAATTAATAATCTTTATTTGTAGAGCACTTTTCAAAGTGTAAAGACAATAATACCCAAAAGACAATAATATATATATATATATATATATATATATATAAAACCCCACTGCCACTGTAGCCTCCAGTCTGCCCTCAGTCCAACATGAGAGGATGAAGAAGTAGAGCTGCCCTGAGGGCTTGTTTATCAATGCTGCTGCAAGAGCTGCTCTCTCCTCTCCCTTTTCGACCTCTTGTTCCTCTGCTGCCTCGACTCTTTTGTCTGCTGCCACCACTTGATCTTCCCGGTCTCGACTGCCGCCCGCTTCCTCTCGGTACTCATGTTAACTAACCGAACTGTTCAGACAGGTGTAGGTGCAGCCATGAGCCAATCTGGCAAAACAACGCACTGATAATTTCCTATAAACTATATAAACAATACATGATATAAATGATATATTCATGGGGTTATTACAAAGATCAGCTGTGATCAGAAAAGAGCAGAAGAGCAGGCTTGGAGAGCAGCCTGGCTGAGGAGGAGGAGGAGGAGGAGGAGGTGAAATGTAGAGATGCTCTCAAGTCTCTGAGCTAGAGTCCAAGTCAAGTCTCAAGTCTCTCGTGGTTATAATAAATGTTGTATCACCTGCTGCGTTCAATCCAGGCTGCTTATAAAACTGCAGAGCTATAAGGGATTCTGTAACTGTAACCTGTTTTAAACCTAAAGAGCACAACCATGTAATGCAACTAATGACAGCTTATTAACTACTGTAAGTCAACACCAACTCAGCCAACGCAGACTCTCAAACCAGTGTAACGTTATAACTAAATAAAAGGAGTGTATTTTCTCTGGCTTAGATTATACACTGGATAATAAGCTGCAGTTTGACTGACATCTGTTGTCTTCTGTCATCTCCCGTTAGGAACAAGACAGTAAAGTCTTCCTTTAATAACTATTAAAACAAACAGTAGTGCACTCTTGATTTTTTTCTGTATGTGGAAACACGACACACACTCTTGTCTCTGTTTGTATCAATATGAACAACAAGACAGACAATAGAACAGTGTGTGTGTGTGTGTGTGTGTTTCTCTGTGTGTATTTGTCGTAGTGCATCATTACCCAGCCTCCTTTGGGGTTGCTATTGCACAACAAACTTGCTAGAACATTTCCCTGATTACAGCCTCAGGGTTGAAGTGTGTTTGTGTGTAGGTACTTAGAGGAAGAAGAGGTAAAGGAGTTCTGACATGTCTTTCAGCGAAAGCATCAACAGTAGCGTCAACTCAGCCTGCCCCCATGTGACTCCTGACTCCACTGGGCATGCTCCGTTACATGTTTGTGTGTGTGTGTGTGTGTTTTCTACATGTATGTGTGTCTCCGCGATGGTATGTTTGTGTGTGGTTTCATGCCACAGGACAGCTGGACCGGACCCTGCAGTGCCATCCTGTGCTTGTTGTTTTCCCGGTGGACTCTTTATCTCCCTCTGTGTATCACTGTGGCATGCTGGGAAAACATCTGCATCCATCTACTGTGCCGCAAACAATTAGTGTGCTGAGCGACACGTTGCATGAATACAAAGACTATATGAACATTAATGTAGAGAACATATACATGCTAAAGTGGAGAGGTGTGAAGTCAACAAAGAGCTGCACAGACTGCCAGGAAATAATGATTAATTGAAGAATTCATAATGCTTGTAGGAACCCAGGATGTTTGTGTGTTTGTGTATTCACCTACTGAAAAAACGTCCTAAAACAATGATACCTAGTCCAAACCTTGATGCTACCCCCCGTAACTGTCGTAGTTAACCTTAAACTGTTGATTTCATGGTAAAATAACTGGATTAACGTTTCAACTGCAGGTCTCAGCTGGCAGCTCACAGACCAGCTGTGTGCTTAATGTTGTTTGGAATAATTCCGGTGTATCCAGCTCTCAAGCTTTCGGTCTGAAAATGAATGCTATACAGGTAATATAGGCCCCCTTCTTTCACATTTTAGCACCACAGCAACAAGAGACTTCTGTGCCAACCTGTTCTCACTCCCAAGTCGTCACACAGACGGATGGTCAAGACCCGTTGGCGACAGTTTGTAACGCACTGGGGAACCCCTTAGCCTCACAGTTCAACGCAGTGGGGGAAGCCCTGTAGCGTCCTTTATGAACTCTATAGGTAGATGTAGGACATTTAACACAGAAGTCAGAGTGAGGAGGTGGTTAGGGGGGACGGTGGGAAACCAGACTTCATTTACATTTATTCAATCGGCAGATGCTTTTATCCAAAGCGTCTTACATTTGGGGAACAACATGCAAGCATCAATAAAGCATCAACACAGTAAGAGAAGTGACAATAGATACTAGTAAGAGCAGCAACAAATACTAGAGCTATTAACGCATGCGGTACCAATGGAGTAAAATCTAGATCTAGGGGAAAAAGCAAGAGTTAATAAAAAGTGCAATCAATACAAGAGAATTTTAAGGAGAAGAAGAAGAGCACAGGAAGTGCATGTTAGAGGTATTATCAGGGGAAGTGTTCTCTGAAGAGTTTCCAAGAGCTTCTTGAAGTTAGAGAGGGTGCTCTGATGGCGTGTGGGAGCTCGTTCCACCATCGTGGTGTCACCGATGCGAACAGCCGGGAATGGGATTGCTTTGTGTGAAGGGATGGTAGAGCCAGGCGGCGTTCGTTGCAGGAGCGCAGTGGCCCAGAAGGAACGTAAACTTGTATTATGGAGGTAGATGGTGCAGACCCAGTAGTCACTCTGTATTAGTGTTGTAGTCAAGACCGCTCACCATACACCAATCCTGACACGTTTTAATTGCATATTTAGTATAGCTAACTTGAGCACGGAGCCCTGTACGTCTAAAAACAATGCTAAAGGGTACCCAGGGTGTTAAACTAATCTAAGGGGTCTCGGCCAAGTGTCCACATATGAAGAGCTGGGAGTGAGAATGTGTTGGCCCTCGTCTACTGAGACCTAGCTTCATCACAACATCCCGGATAAACCTATCACACTCAACGCGCAGTGTGTGTTCGGTTAGACCAGAGGAGGTGGACTCTGTGCTTACATTAATGACGCTTGGGGCTCAAATGTAGTCAAAGTGGATGGACAGTGTTTACCAGATGTGGAATTTTTATTGTTGAGATGTCTCTCATATTATTTGCCCAGATAATTCTCCAGTGTTTTTGTCTTTGCTGTTTAATTCAAGTCAATTTTATTTATATAGCGCCAGACCACAACAACAGTCCCACCAGAAGAAGCTATACCCTGAACCAAATGCTGCTTTTAGGATTTTCATACAGCACCAAGGAGGCAAAGCAGAGACTGGAGAGAGACGACACCAATACCACCAACGAAATGTGGCATGCAATGAAAAACATCACAGGCTACAAAATGCTAGAGAGACTCTGTTGTGAAGTTTGCGGACGGCACCACCATCATCGGCCGGATTTTAAACAACATCCTGACTGGAAACATCACTAACATGGGATGTGCACAGTCCAGCTCTGCAGCGGGTGATTAAAACCACCCATCTCCTGATCATCAGTGATATTGTTGAGCCCAGAGGATACTAAAGGACAGTACTCACCCAGCCACAGCCTGTTCACCCTGCTGCCTTCTGGGAAGAGATACAGAAGAATCTGCTGAACCAGACTGAACCAGACTGAACCAGACTGCAGAGCAGCTTTCCCCCCCAGGCTGCGAGACTCTTACATTCATCCTCAGCCCTGCGCCGTGTAAATACTCTGAGCACATTTTGGAGTGGCCTTTTATTGTGGCCAGCCTAATGTACACCTGTGCAATACCCATGCGGTCTGATCAGCATCTTGATATGCCACAGCTGTGAGGTCAATGGATTATCTCGGCAAAGGAGAAGTGCTCACTAACACAGATTTGTAAACAATATTTGAGAGAAATAGGTCTTTTGGGCAAAAACAAAAGTGTTGCGTTTATAATTTTGTTCAGTGTAGTTCTATTTCCTGACTTGTTATTTATCCACCCATCTACTGTATATCATTTTTGTATATGACATTTGTTTTGTGAGAAGCATAAAGGGAACTACAAACTATTCTCGTTACACAACCTTGTGTTGTAAAATAATAAATATATCTACCTTGTATATTGCAAACACAGAAACACAGGGTGTGTGTGCACTTCACATTGTCTCTGCTGTGAATGAAGGCTTGCAGTTACATAAGTGGCTGCTGAGACAAACAAGAGAAGAATAGCTTGAGCAGGAGAAGGAGGACGAGTGATTCAGGCTGATCAGGAGGACACTGGGGGGTTTGAGACAGAGAGGACAGGCAGCTCAGGGCCCCTCACTGATGCCTCGCCGAGTGAGTTACAGCTTCTGATGGTCGGCTAATGAGGCCCTCTATCCTCCAGTCCAGCTGCAGGGGGGGTCTGCCCCCCCACCCCACCCTTCCTCTCCTGCTTTATTGATGCTATCAGACTCTTTCAGACATGATAAAATGTGCATCCACACTCAATTATCTCTGAAGCTGCCTTGTGCAGTATCACGCATGCACACACACACACACACACACACACACATAAATAAATGGGGGCACCAGCTCTTCTGCCTGTGGTGACTTTGCTCATAGACATGAAAACAAACACCGGCTGGTTCCAAATGTACAAATAACAAGACTGAACTACGAGTCCAGACCCTAAATCAACTGTAATCAATTCTGGAGACAAACGTAATCACTGCCTGGATAATGCAGATTATATTTAGTTTTATTCATCTTAATCTGCAGACTAAGTAAAGCTGTACATTGTAGTGAAGTACAAGTTTAAAGTAGCAGTAAATGAAAATACTCAAGTAAAGTAGAAGTAACTCAGAATCTGCTTAACTGGCCAAGTGTGTGCACACTTATAAGGATTTCATTGCTCTCAATATACTTACACAGGGATAGACATGACAGATAACATTTTATAGACAAGGACAAGGACAACAAAGCTGTATAGGACAAATATACAGAGTATTATATGTACAGTGTCTCATAAAAGTGAGTACACCTCTCACATTTGTGTAAATATTTGGTTATCTCTTTTCATGTGACAACACTGAAGAAATGACACTTTGCTACAATGTAAAGTAGTGTTCACTTTTTCACTGTAAATATATAAAGCACCAATGACCAACAACACAAAAAAATGTCTATAAAAGTGAAGGGTGTCTGTGAGTTGTAAACTACAAATATTGTGAGAAACAAATATTGAATGTACTCGAGTATATGTGCTGAGTTATTTTCGACCACTGATCGAGGGTCTAAAAAAGGATGTTGAGACATTTAAATAAAACTGAGTTGACTTTAAACACAACAGGAAGATAAGAGTGCTGTCGACTGCAGACGCAGCAGAGAAAGTTGGACGGGAAGCAGAAGAAGGGAGAAGTATCTTGAGACAAAGTTTAGTATTGTGGTGACAGAAGGCGTTACAAAGGAAAAAAGGAAATGAGTAGAGAGGGAGTTTACGGTGTTGATTCAGTGAGGCAGATTAAGTGTGTCAGGTGAAGGGAAGCTGCGAGCGGTGTTACCTTGGGAAACTCTTCCTCCTCTCTCACTGCTGCCGGGGCTCCATGATTTTTAATCCCGTTAATCTCAGCACATCCCGTTGGAGTCGTTTCAAACCGGGTTTTGATCTCAAGGGCGCACATGTGTGTATGTATGTGCAGCCGTGTGCACGAGTGTGTGTGTGCTTTTTGTCTGCACTGCTGCATATATGCATACAAATGTGGGTAAAGTCTGAGATTATGAAGTAGGTGATATGGAAAGAGTTTCATGGCAGAAATGAAGCTGTTTACCTAAGCGAACTCGAGCTACATCTTCTTCTGTGCTTCTTTTTCAACTGCTTTCAGTTTTCTCTCCTGAGGCTACAGCTAAAAAGAACATGAAGGATGCTCGGAAAAACTTCTCACAGGTGAGACAGACGCACACACACACACACACACACACACACACACACACTGGCGTAAAGGAGGATCACTTTCATCTTTAAACCTTTCTATCAGATGTTCCCACCGGCCATTTCAGCCACTTGTTAAAGTTAAATGGTTCTTCATCAAACCAGTTTTCCTCTAATATTCAGTCAGTGGACGTTGCAGCATGCAGATCCATCAGTATCATTTCCTTTGATAAATCAAAGAAATATCTGTGGTGTGATAAGATGATTTTTTTTTTTAAGTCATCTGTTCCTCATTAAAGAAGTTATTGAAGAAGGAAAATTTGACTCTTAAATTGACACTTTTCTGGTCCGACCTCTCAAAGAAGAAAGCGTCACATTCACCCATTCACATTCACACACTGAGCAATACAACGCACTCAATCCAAAGTGCCCACGATACTACTAAACTCTTTCATCTACTCACACCGACAGTACAGCGATCAGGAGCAATTTGGGGTGAACCAGCGACCCTCCGATTACTAGGTTATCCCCTATACCAACCGGAGCCACAGCCGCCATGAACTTTGCCACTGGGATGTAATAGGTAAATACGTAAAGTTTCATTTACAGTATATCCATCCATCCATCCATCCATCCATCCATCCATCCATCCATCGTCAACCGCTGATCCTGCGTACAGGGTCGCGGGGGGGCTGGAGCCAATCCCAGCTGACATCGGGCGAAAGGCGGGGTACAGCATTTACAGTATATAGTACTTTTAAAAACACACAATGCTTCACACACACACACTGAACTTATGAATGAACTAATAAATGAATGATTAAACTAATGACAAAACAATCAAAAACAAAGCAAAGTAAAACCTAAACATGAGGCAGGGATGGTGATCTGTGAAAGACTCGCCTAAAAAGTTGGGTTCAGCAGAGCTGAAGATAGATTGGGGAAGATAATCAGATGGATGCGGCGATTACCTTTTGTTTTGCAGTTAAGGGCGGGGCATGGATAAAACAACTGGAGTGATCGAAAAGTGAAGTGAGGAACTAGGAGAGCGGAAATGTTGTTCTGAACTTACCAAATGGAGGGATGCAAAAACAAACTGAGTTGGTTGTTTAATTATATGAAAGTTGACGGTAACTGTAACTGAATTAGTAGAAAAATAAAATGACATCATCGTGTTTTTATAATTACCCCTGTGGGTATCAATAAAAGCTCGTCTTATCTTTGTGCTGCCGTGGCGCAGTCATTATAAACTGTGTAGTGTGAAAATAATGTCCATAGCAGTTTCCCAGTGTCCAAGGTGAAATCTTCAGATCTCTTTCATGTTTAGCAGTAAAAACAGAAAATTATTCCATTTCGGTAACTGCTGATGAAACGACTGATCATCAAAGCAGTCACTGATTCATTTCTGAAAGTGTCAGTATAGAGGAGATGTTTTTAATTCTAAAAGTTGAGCTGGAAACATTTTAGTTTGATGTCTTTCCATTTCCAATTATCTCTTTCCTCCTTGTGCCGGTGGAACGGTGACATTTGTATCTGCACTGACTGCAGCATGCAAACATTTCATAACACACAGATTGTCATGCTTTTGGTTTTGTTGTGTTGTATTTCCTGTTTTATTTTGAAGTTTTCTGTCTCGTGTGAACCTTCACTTCCTGTCTTTGTATTTTCTTTGGTCGATTCCTTGCACCTGACTTTACTGCCTAATGTTCCTCACCTGTGTAACCACCCTGCCAGCGAGTGTGTATTTAGTCTGTGTTTCCTCCCTGGTCTTTGTCGATCGTCTATGTTTCTTGTTCAATGTCTCTGCCTGTTACTGGATTGATTCTGTCGTGTCTTGGGTGTAGTGCTGGATTTTGTGCTCCCCCTGGATTTCTGTCTGTACCTTTTGTTGGATTTCTTTAATCCTTGGAACGCCTGCCTCATCTGTTGCTGGAAGTTGCTATAACTGGTTCTCAAGTCATCATGTGTTCTGCGTTTGGGTCCAAATCCCTTATTCCTGTGTCTGCGCTTGGCACACAGTGATGGCACTTTTACATGTTACCTGACACCTGCAGGACCCTGAAGTCCCACCGCTACCTAAAACCCGCATCGCTTGATATACATTATAGTTGATGCCACTTCCTTTACCTCAGAGAATGATATCTCAGCTCTACGGGGATATTTTGTGCAGCCTGTGTGTTTCAGCCAGTCTCCATAATCACCTGCACTGTGAAAGAGTCTCCGGTTGATGATGTCTCTGTGGGGACTTGATAAGACACTCAAATCCAGGGACGAGCTCTCCTTCATGTTCACACATTAAGGTAAACTGTAATTTCACTGATTAAATAAGAGCATATCCACTGATTGTGGAGAATCCCTGTGCTCCGACCTCAGCAGCTCATCTCAGAGATAAGAGGATGACTTCTTGTTTGACTTCTGCTCTCCAAGATGCTGCACACTGCAGGCAACCTGTGACATGTGTGGACCAGACAAGTCCTGGCACTCACTACTACATGGCAAGCTGGCTCAACCATAACTGTTAAAATAAATAGACAATAGCTTTTGCTGAGAACAAATCAACTCAATTTGAAATCATATACTGTAGAAGTAGTACAAGCAATGAGTACATACAAACATGGACTTTACAGTTAAACCTGGTGTGAATGTAGGGTAAATGGACAATTATGACACCTGAGACTTTATGATAGGGATGAAATGGGCAGAATCTAAAGACACTGGTCGCACTGGTGAAGGATAAAAGATGGCTGTACTCACTAGAGATGAACTGTATTCAAACTGAAGAGTAAGACACGGCGTATGTTTATGTTGATCATCTTCATATCCTGAGTTTGAGCTTGTTCATTTGTTGATAAATGTGTCTTTTGTTTTCCTGTCTTGACCTTTTCTCTAAGTAATTAGCCGTGTTTCCATCAACGTTTTTTTTTTTAATGCGCATTTTGAAGTATCGCATTGATGGCAAGGTTGATGGCAAAATTCGAACGAAAAATCCTTAATTTCATAAAAAAGTTTTTACGCTTGCTTGTAAATGCTTTTGCCAGATAAGTTCTGGCGTAGCACACTTGTAACACATTTCTGAGAACCTCTCTCCATTTTTCTAAGATCAATGGCCAATGGTTTTGTTTCTGGTTTTGTTCTGAACCCATACGTCTTGTTTTTACAGCCATGTGTAACGTCAACTACTGACGTAACTACGCTCGAGGCGAGTTCAATCAAAACGGTTTGCAATGTTTTCAGATCGAATAATAATAATAATGCATTACATTTAGCGCTTTATCATTGAAACTCAAAGCGCTTCACAGTAAAGTGGGGGGGACTCACCTCAACCACCACCAATGTGTGGCACCCACCTGGGTGATGCACGGCAGCCATTTAGCGCCAGAACGCTCACCACACATCATCTTGAGGCAGAGAGGGAGGGAAACATTGAGACAATTATTACTATGGGGGATGATTAGATGGCCAGATGGTGAAAGCCAGGTTGGGAATTTTGCCAGGACACCTGGGAACCCCTTACTCTTTGCGAGAAGTGCCATGGGATCTTTAATGACCACAGTGAGTCAGGACCTCGGTTTAACGTCTCATCTGAAGGACGGCAGCTGCGAGTGTCCCCATCACTGCACTGGGATCATATTATTATGACCAGAGGGGAGACTGCCCCCTACTGGCCCACCAACACCTCTTCCAGCAGCAACTTAATTTTCCCAGGAGGTTTCCCATCCAGGTACAGGCCAAGCCCAAACCTGCTCAGATCATTCAGCAGTAGCAGGGTTTACATTGGTTTGGCTGCTGGCAATGAATGACATGTTTTCTTGCAATGTTCCACAACGGCCTTCGAGGTCAGTTTTCTCCCTTTTGGTGGGCGTGTCACAGGTGTTGCCCAATCAGCTGTGACAAGTTTGTAGACAAAACGGTGTTAAAAAGGCAGGGAAATGCAGTGCGCTTGCGTACACAGCAGGGTGTTCGAGGCACGACCGTTCCCGTTGAACAAAATGTTTTGCTACGTTTTGTCGGCGCTGAACTCGCCCCTGGTTTATTCGCTTCAAACCAGCTGATGGAAACGCACATATTTAGCATTGACTTTTCATTTTCTTTTTTGCAACATTTCAAAAGTCCGCTTAAAATTCGCATGACAATTAGATGAAAACACGGCTATTGATTATATGCATGTCGACCGGTCAACCCTCCAGCTGCTGCAGATAGGATTAACCTCCTTTGCGTTGCTACATCTATAGGGACTGAACAGCGTGAAATCACACGCGAAAAGCTTAAAATGTGTTGATGATGCACGCGGAATGTCCTTAAAAGTGGCGTGCTATTTATACCCCATCCAATGATATCACATTGGAAAATAGGGCATGTCCATAGTAATGAAAGAGAAGCTGCTTTTGGAACTGGTTTCAGGGACCCTTCAATGGCACGCCTTCCCATTGGCTGTTGTGTTTTTTTATAGACAATTTGAGCCAACTTTTCTTTATATATAATAATCACTTATTCTACTGATACTGAAACATGGACATTACAGCTTATCTTCAACCTTTATCTGTGACCACTGCAATCCTGAATATACCCCAAACTCACAAATATCCTTCGGTAGAATAATCGTATGATCTGTTAATTAAAAAGGTTCTTTTTTCTCTCTATCAGACTGTGAGTTTCCTTCCACCACCCGTATGAATTAACTTCCTGTCAACCAGGGGGAAACATTGCTACGAGGATCTCAACAGGTCTGAATATCTGATGAGGTCTGAGGCAAAATGCTGGAATTAGATTGAAACAGTAGTTAGTTCTGATGGGAGGAATTCTCGCACACTGTGTTGAGTGTGAATAACCAGCGTGAGGAAGTGAAGCTGATAGCAAACAGAATACACGGCGCTTTCCTGGGAGCTGCATCTGGCGTCAGGCTCATTAGAAAGCGCCTGATGGTTTTGATTGATAATTTTCTGTCTCCCTACTCTCTTTCCCTCGCCCTCGCCCCGCTCGCTGTTCCACACTCCTCTCTCCCTTCCCCACACCAAACAGGTGTGTGTGTGTGTGAAAGCACACTGTGTGTGAGATAAGGGAGCAGCAGGTTGGTGTTGATTCAATAAGAAAGCTATTTTCTCTCCTTCTGCATCTGGGCTGGAAACAATCAGTCTTCAGGGCGATGTTCCTCTTACCCCTATTGATTTTATGTGTGTGTGGAACCACCAAATAATCCCGATCCATCCCCTCATTCCTCTCTCTGGTCCAGCTCAGTTAACCTATACAATTGTGGAGGGGGAAATCAATGGCTACCCTTACCCGCACACACACACACACACACACACACACACACTGTACTCACACACAGTCTAAATTATCAGACCAATAAGCTCAGCTTCGTAATAGGTCAACAGAATAGAGGATGGTCAGAGATTGTATAGATGCTGTTGCCTGTTGGCTGTTAAAGATTTATAGCTGATGTGTAGGATTGTTTTTTAGAAATGTGTGTGTATGTACACTAACCGATATGGACTTGTATCACAGGGGTAGAGACTCTGGCTGTATTTGAAACTGCCTTCTGTACTAGTGGTACGTACTGATTTGGCCTAAATGTAGTATGTAGTATGCAAACAAAGGCAAAATCTGTAGTATGCCAAAAATACCCGGATGGTGTACTGATTCGTAAGTATGCATCAGACCAGTCTACCTCGCGTACTGTGTCCCATAATGCAAAGCGCTAGAAGTGTCACAACAACCGGTCTGAAGTGTAGAAGACAACAACAGAACTTGTTTTACAATTTTGATACATCACTAAATCCACTTCTGTCAAGTTTTGAGAAGAAATCATTCTTGGCGAATCGAGAATTTGCATCAACGTTTTCGGATTTGAGAAGCTACGCATGTGAGGCGGCGTAAGTTAATTAGCCAGCCCGCGGGGTTAGCTAACAAGCCAGTCAGCTCACGGAGCCCTCTGGTCCCACAGAGCGCTGCAGCCAACGCAGCAGACGAGTCCAGCAACAGCGTGAGGGTGAAGACCCGCAGCTGTGAGACAGTTTAAATGTTCGTACCGCTGTTATTCTGTCAGTATATTCTGAGTAATGTTGTAACGTTTCAACTTAAATAAAGACACACCTGGCTCCTGATGGACAGGTTTGTGTCATAAAAAATAAACAGAAGTAGTATGAAAGGGGACTTTTGTTGCTTTGTTATTATCATTATTCTAAATAGTCATTAGATTGTAATCTTGCAATTGTGGTTACATTACATGCTTTTTATTTGCTTTTATTTTATATATTTTTATTTATTTATGCACCAATATACCAAAGCAAACATCTGCTACAGATCAGCTGCAGCCCTGTTCTCCTTACATAAGAAAAAAAAGGAAGTTTTAAGTGGTACTTACATTAAAATTTCACATTTGTTTCGATTCTGAAAACCGGAAACTGGCTTAAAACAATTTAACAGTTTCATACGATGGTAGTAACGTTGCCGGGACTGTGCGTCTGTGTGAAAAGGCACAGCACAAGTAATATTCTTACAAAATAAATAAACAGTCTGATAGTAACCTATTTCCCATCTTTGCTGAGCGAGAATTTTGTGCGATAAAATCACTTCCCAAAGCTTTTCTTTAAAAATGCTAGCATTGTTAATGTTTTAATTTCCAACATGTCTGGTTTGTTTTATTTTTATGTTTTATCTTTTTTTTATTTTATGTATTTTTTATATTTGATATTATTGTTGGGAATTTTACTGCATTTAAATTTTCTTTTTATTGTGTAGTTTTATTTGTCTGATTGTCTCCTGAAATGTTTTAATCCTGGTTTAACCATGTGAAGCACTTTGTAACTTTGTTTTGATAAGAGCTGTATAAATAAAGTTTATTATTATCATGTGTGTGTGTGTGTGTGTGTCCCCTTCAGCTGCAATGAGTGACTAAAGAAGCACGGCCCTCATTATGGTCAACAAGTAAGATATGCAGAGAGAGGGCTGATCCTCTCTGTAATTCACAGTTTTAATCAGCCCAATCAATCTTCACCCCTGTCCCCGCTCTCCATATTAAACACACACACACTCCGTCTCTTTGCTTTCTCCTCCGTCGCTCCTCTCTTCTGTGTGCTGGAACATTTATTTGTGGGTACTTGACTCCCCCCTCCAGATGAGCTGGTCTACAAGCAGGCTAATAAAGCGGCTAATTGTCTGGTTGTCGGGGAGGGATTGATTTGTCTGTTTCAACACTGATAACACAAGCAATCATCTCTCTCTGTGAAGCCTCTGCACACTATGCTGCTCTACTGTAACTACTGACATTTGACAGCCAGGAGAGGGTGTGTGTGTGTGTGTGTGTATGTGTTTGTGTGTGTGTGCAGGAAAAATAGTCAGTTGCAGACTTCTGCAGCAAACTTGTGATGACAACAAGGACAAATGAAGGATTTCTGTTTGTTTACCCCCAAAAGACTCAGTGACCGAATGACAGGCAGCACGATGAGACAACAAAACAAGAGGAGGGCCAAACATAGAGGAGGGGGGAACATGAGAGTGATGTTGTTTATTAAGGTAAGTCTAGGTTTATCTGCCTCTTGTAGATTTATGTATTAGGAGGATTCTGACTGATCTCTCTCTGTATATGTTTGTGGTGGGAGAAAGCACATCCCACACAACCCAATTTAATTTATTTAAAGGGCAACATCCCTGTGTGCAAAGTACAAGACTTGTGTTCTGAAATTTCAATGTAGCCTCAAAGCACACTCGTGCTAGCAGCTCTGTGAGGCCGGACTAAGGGGGCTTTCACACCTACCTTGTTGGGTCCGGATTTCGGACTTTTCAGTTTGGTCCGAACCAGACTTGCAGGTGTGAAACCAAACAGACGAAATTTCGTCCGGATCAAACTGAACCATGGTTCGGTTTGTTTCTGGTGTGAAAGCATTTTTTGGATGGTTCGGACATTCAGACTATTTACAGGACGTTTGGCGGTTGATGTGTAAACCTGAAACAAACAAATGCACGGAGAAATAAATTGAAATAAGGACACGATTATAAATCTCCTGTGACAGATCATCCTTTCAAACAGACGGCCGCTATAGAAGCACACTGCCACAAACATCTTTGGTCTCTCCTGAAACGGAGGAGCAGAAGGATCGCTTGCCGTCTTCTCCTCCTGTCCTGTCGGAGACGTTATAATGTTCGCACAACGAGGACGTTTAATTGCTGCAGGTAGTAATGCCATATAATATAGTGGCAAATATGCATATGTTCATTTTTTATTCATTCATTCTTGTCAAAGATACCCGCTGGGAGACGCAGCCCACATAGATGATGACGACAGGATATGGAGGACTGATCCTGACAAATTCAGAAATAAATACAGAAATAAATAAATGCTAAATAAATAAATAAGAATCCGATTAAATGCACAAAAAATAAAGTAGATAAATAAATGTAGGCAGTAATTAAATTATATATATCTTTTTTAATTAACTTCTTTACTTATTCACCTTTGTAATAATTACCTTATTTATTTATTCTCCGTTATAATCTTCAACTTTATTTATTAATTAATTATTTTTTAAATGTATTTATTTATGTGTGTGTTTTAAAATTTTTGTCTGTTTTAGTCTTTCGTTGCATTTTCTACCCTATTCATTTCCCGAATGGTATTTATTTCTGCCTGTCCATTTTACATTTCTCTATGCATTTCTGCCTCATTATGCAAATGAGTGTCTGTCTGCTGTGTCTCAAGGGGTCATCTTCTCTGCTATTGGTGGACCAGTCAGACAGGAGAGCTCTAGGCTGCATGCATGGACACAGAACTGCGGTATAGGGAGAAGCACACGGTCAGCTAGTTGCAGCTAAATCTGAAGTGCACTCGTATTCAATTCTGTATGGTAAATTCAGTTTTAACGGAGCAGAGCGAGCTGACAGGCAGAGTTAGAGACTTTTTCTGTCCGTTTCTCTCTTTACAAAGACACAAGTTGCAGTCAGAGTCTTCTCTGAAGAAGGCAATGAAGTCTCAGTAGTACACGATGCGAGCACCACATACAACATCATTTATCAAATTACAACATATATACAGTATGAAAATAAGATTGATTGGATTATACTCACAGGAAGTATAAAACCTGTTCCATGGGTCTATTAAAAGTAAAATAACACAAAAATATCAGGGAAATTACTTTACTTAGATTTAAGTACTGCAATTTTACATTGAAATGCCTTCCTACCTTTCTGATAGGAAGCCTTCTTGAGGTGGTATAAAACATTTCCAAGTCAGCTATAACACAAGGCTTGTTTATTAGACTATATGCTGCATGATTTAGAATTTTGAGAAGAAAGTTGAGAAATGTGTCTGTTCTAAGTTCATCCTGCACTGCAGCAGCTAATAAAGTCCATTTAATCCCCAAAAAGCTTTTCTTTTAGGCAGGTTGGAGCAGAAAACAACTCACCTTTCTCAAGTTGTACAGTAATGTCACATGTGTATGAAGGTGTAACAAACACAGCTAATCTTAAATGTCAAAGTAGAGAGGAGCCTAGTAGGCCTATTTATTTTCATTCATTACACAAGATGAATAAGCTATGCAGACAGTTGTAAAAAAAACCTTGAATGTTCTCCACTTGTTATCCTGTAGTTGCACAGTAATATTAGGGGTGTGGACTGTATTAAAAGTATCCACTGTTCTCCCATGCTCTAACACACAGTAATGATGAAATGTGTGCTGTTCTCACATTCTTCCTCTGTATGTACACATAAACAACAAGGCAGGGAAATATAAAAGGAATTAATTTTATTATTTGGGGGTTATTTTCTTTGTTGCTCCTCTCCTCCTTCTTCTTTTCCTCTGAAGAATATGGGTATGTTCTCCACATGCCTCCTCCTGCCTTCTGTGCAAGATATAAAAGTAACTTACAGTAACTAGCCTACATTAAATCATTTCGACTGGTTAAGTGCAGTAAAGTTAACTTTAAATTGACTCCACCACCACACATAAAACACGGCTTAATAGCAGTCACATTTAACAGAAGCATAAAATTCTTCTTAATGCTAACTGTTAAGATTAGTTTATTTGTTAGTCACCACCACTAGCTTAAGAGCTTTAGCCTATATGATATTAACACTACATAAATGCTGGTTAAGTCACTGCATCTCCTGACACAACACCACGGTTGAATTTTCACCCTGAATGGCGTTTTTGTTGAAACAGCAGCTGAAAACAGAAAAGCAACGAGCTGCTCCGTGTGGGAGCATTTACCGTAAATACTCGAATAGGAGTGCACTGACCACGTGGCTCTCAGAACAGCTCACTTTCCTGGAGTTCTGTGTCCGTATAAGTCGCTAAATGAAAACACTGTCTGTCAGAGTGTCCACATGAAAAGGAAGGAAGACATGGCTGGTAGTATTGTCTTCAAATAGAGTTGCTAAACACCTCAGCGCACTGAAGGAAGCCATCTGACTGTGTGAGGAGCAAGATCGTTGATGTGTGCAGGTAGAGAAGGCCTAGAGCTCTCCCGTCTGACTGGTCCACCAATAGGGGAGAAGTTGACCCCTTGAGACACAGCCTCTCCTCATGAGGCAGAAATGCATAGAGAAATGTCAAAAGGACGGGCAGAAGTAAATACCAATCGGGAAATGAATAGGGTAGAAAATGCAAGTAATTAATAAATAACGTTGAAGAGTATAACGGACAATAAATAAATAAGGTAATTATTACAAAGGTGAATAAGTAAAGAAGCTTTTTTTTATGTCTCCTTGTATAATTTAATTACTGCCTACATTTATATATCTACTTTATTTTTTGTGCATTTAATCGGATGCTTATTTATTTATTGAGCATTTATTTATTTCTGTATTTATTTCTGAATTTGTCAGTATCAGTCCTCCATAACAGGACGCAAGTGTGTCATGTCAAGTTCTTTAGTGCGGTCGCAGAATTGCAGTGTGAAACCAAACCAAAACTAACCAAATGCATCAAAATGTATCAAAAAATGAACTTTGGTTCGGTGCTGTGAGCTAAATGCTAAAAGTATAATGCTAACATGCTCACAATGACAATGCAACAGGTAAGATGTTTACCAGGTGTGTTAGCATACAAACATTTGCTAGTTAGCCGTAAACACAGCTGAGGCTTATGGGAATGTCATCAGTTCTGCAGGTGTTACAGGTGGGCTGATGTGTTTGTGTTTGTCATTCATGTCAGATCATAAATATTAACCTCCTTTAAAACAATCTTCTTGCAGCTGAACATGTAGAATTTTATTGACTGATTGATGATGATACGTGTTAATGAAGAATGTGTTTGCCAACATTTGTCTTTATTATTTCTCCTCCTCTCCATCTCTTTCACTCTGCATGTATTCCTATTTGTTCTCTCGCCCTCGTTGCTTTTTTTAATGCTTATCTAAGCCTGACAGGTATTTCCACAGTGGAGCTCCAAATTGTTACGCTCCTCTATCGTATATAATCAATCACACTCCGGTAAACATAGCTCACGCACATAGTCTCTCAGCACAAACACAGGAACACAGATACTCTGATTTGTCGTATATCTAAAAAGGTGGAAATTGATGGTTCTAAAAAATACTGGATAAACAGGCAAAGTGAGGAAATCTTTAAATTAATTTATTCTGGGAAGGCATGAATGTAATATCTTCAAAAAGCGCTTCTTCATTCAGTATTTCCTCCCTCACTTTGGATTTCATTCATGCACTACTGCCTGTAAGAACTAAATTTCCTTTTGAAAAGTCCTGCTAATTAAAATCAGAAGCAACCTCAAATCAAACCAAAATGAAAGGCTTAAAATGCTCTGTTTTCCCAGTGCATCCTTGAATGCAGATTAACCCTCTAAATCCCTCTGTTACTCTGTGTTCAAACATCACATTGATGGACGTTTTCTTTCCTGTTTTTGACATCAAGGTTTGCAAATTTACTTTGAAGCTTAACCTTGGGAGCAGAGTGGGAGTCTGTGGATCAGACAGGCGGTGAAGAAACACCTGTGTGACAAAGCCTGTTGTTTCTGTACAGACGGTTTGTTGAATCCGGTCTGTGTTTCGGCTGTTTTCGCTTGCTTTGAATTGCTTTGATGACAGATTCAAACGAACTGCGTGAGTGACTTGATTTTTAAATGATTGGACTCTTTATAACTGAGGAGGATGTTAAGTTAATTAAAGGAACTAGAACACCAAACGCTGAGAGTACTTCCCAGCAAATGCAATAGGTTAAACAAATCTATTCAGCCCGTCCTCACCAGAGAAACATCCATATAGGTCGATTATGCAGCAGCTTTTACGACCCATATTTATGTTTTTTGTTAGGCTGCGAGTGGAAGAAGAAGTTAGGTGACGTAGTATAAAGAGCGACAAAGTAAGGAGGTGGTGGGGTGGATGGTGAAAGACGGGCAAAGTTGACTGAAGAAGTTAAATAACGTTTTGTGAGTGACTTATTTTAAACTAAACCCTGATTTCTTACTAAACCCAACCAAGTGGTTTTGTTGCTTAAAAATAACCAAATACCCCCTTTTTTCCATTTTCCACATGTTAAACATCATGTGACTTGTGTAACGTACTGAAGGTCAAACTCCTGTCGCTGGACTGCTACTTGCTAACACTTGTACATGTCATTTCAGGACTTATATTATTATCGAGGGCGAACAGAAGGATTATAACTTAGCTTTGACTTGGATTATTACCAACATTTTGCTCACTTCACAAAGTGAATAAACTGCTGGTCGTCAGTGTAGAGATGTTATGACTACAATGTTGACAGATAGTAAAGATCCTTAAACAGTGTTTTAAAGAAATCCTCAATACCGAGATATATGAGTGGGGGGTCTGGGGGGACCTCCCTTTAAACACTTAATTTCCTGCATTCTGGTGAACGTTTCTGCACCAATTTATGGTGGAATTGTTTTTATTCATGTAAAAGGAAACACAAAATTCAGGTGGCAGGTGACATTTAAAAAATATATAAATATAACAGAACATAAGTCAGTGCAGCTCTCAGTCATTCTGTGCTGCTTTCAGATCTGTTTCTCCTGTAGATCAGCTTTTCTCATGTAACATCATCCCTGCTGAGGCAACACATGTAGGCATGATTTAGTCTTCCCTCTTCTTTTGTCATGTTCACAGGGAGAGAACGAAAAACCTGGCCAAAAAGAAACTGTGTCCAGAAGTTGTTAAAGTTACTGATTGTTGCTGCACGTCTTTGGGTCATTTTATAATCAGTAGCTTGTTTCTTTTTAGCTTAAGTAACTTTTTTTGAACAATGCACATTTGTTTCTTCCGTATTTTAATTGCATTGCATTTTTTCTTAATGTGCAAATAAATCTTTTTAAAGGCATTTTCATTTGTTATTTAGATGCAAGCTATATTTCAGAATGTTTTTTAACAAATTATGGTTTAAAAAAGTGATGCCATTTCAAAAAGGGGAGGAGACATGTCCCCAGCGTCCCTAGTCTAAGTGACGTCGACCACCACCTGCTTAAAGCTACACAACATAACCTTTAATCTGCAAGAAAACCCTCCCGGCTTTCACAAATTTTCTGAAAGTTTTTTCACTGGCAGGCAAATATTTTTTTCTGCCAGTCATAAATTGTATCTGCCACTTTTGAAATGTATGTGCTAAATGAAGGAGTAACATCCGGCTCCTGTGGCATCATTTAATGTAAATTATGTCATTCAGTGTTAACACAAAAACATTACCTGCATGTTTGCATGCATAAAGGACCCATGTCTTTCAGCACATGACAATCACTCCACCGTACTCAACAACCAGGTATTTATTTCGGGAACCTGCAGATGACAAGAAACCACAGTGTGTTATACAGTCAGTGTTCAGTACAAACACAAAGTTCAACCAGCGATGAATGAATCCTTCAGCTCCACAAGAGTCCACATCTTAACAAAAACTAATTTCAGACCCTTGTTGTAACACGGACGATAGCTCCGTCACTGCATCGTGAACAGACCAGCAAACATTTCTGAAGCTGCTGCATCTTGGGTGGCTTGCATGGAGAGGAGAGGCATCCTGCTGTTCCACTCTGCAGCAGAGAATCAATGTGAGTATAACATTAGCCACAGGAGGTGGGGATGAGCCCTTTAGACTGACGAGAGAGGTCACTTTTGATCCTGACTCAGATTACTGAAACTCTATACGCAGAGCTTCTTTACCCCCCACCCCCCCTCCTTTATTCTTCAAGTCGTCTCCACTTGCACACAAATGTGGAATCATACGTGTGTCTAAATTTCAGGTGCTAAATGAGACGTTTTCAGCAGATTTGCAATCACATAAATTGTAAGTTATCATGTAAAAGATAATTTCATCCAAGCAAATGAAAAATATTTCCATATTCAGAGAATTTTTGAAGGTTATAAAACTTTTCTTAGGGAATTTGAGGGGGGGGGGGGGCTTGTGTGGATACCACATAAATGTGTTGAGCACATAACTGATTTAATGCTTCTCTTAAAGGAAATGGTTGTTTATATGATGCAGTACCTCCTCTACAAACTGCCTGTTAACTGTAAAAAACATTGTTGTTAATAATAATAATAATAATAATAATATGTATGTGCATGCAAGAAATCTTTCTGTGCTAAAAATGTCCCATCATGCACTCAGAACACAAAGCCAGAATGTACTTATTATACTCAAGTACTGTACTGAAGTACACTAAGTATAAACCTTCTTTATACTTCTACTCCACTACATTTAAGAGAGAAATACTGTACTTTATACTTCACAACTTGTTGCATAACTTTAGTTGTTACTACTCTAATCTAATAATCTAATCTAAAATATAAACATAATCACCTAATAAAATATGCTGTATTATTATAGTAGATTAAGCTGCCCAGCAGTGTACAACGTAGCTGAAATGACACATGAATGCATTGATAATTAGATTTCATTAATATAATTGAAAGTTTTGAAAATATATGTTGATGCTAATTCTTTTGTACTTTTACTTGCTGGACTTTTACTCTGAGTATTTTTTCCACCACTTCAGAATATGCTCGTTACAGACCACGGCAGGATCAACTGACACAGCAATCTCATTTGTAACTATAAAACGCTTCAAAAATAGAAGAACGAGCTCTTATCTCCACTAACATCATGTCCGTCCCTCCGTCTGCAGAGTCCCCCGAGACTCTGTAAGGGCTGAGAGACAGTCGCGACTGTACGGGCCCCACCATCATGCAGTCATTACATTACTGGGCCACACAGAAACAGATGGCCACATCACTGATTCATTAACTTTTCCAACAAAGCACTGAAATCCAATCCTCGGCTGCAGTTTGGGTTTATAATCAGGAATCTCTTCCGGGATTCACAGTTTATGCTTTAATCCATTTGTTTAATAACTTTATTATTTAGAGAAGAAGCCGGACTGGGAATTTTTGTGTAAATGTTGGTCAGGGGTATTAGCCCAGCTCCGTGGTCAATGAGTGTGTGTGCGTGTACTTACTGCCTGTGCTATATAATCTCACTGCAGCACCTGACACCCCCTCACTAAACCTGAATTATACCTCCCATAGAGAGGAGAGGAGGAGGAGGAGGGATAGGACAGTGTGGATGAAACATTACTGCCAAAGCTAAACTGCATAAAGTAAAAATAAACATCAGAACACAAAGTCAGTAAGAAGACAGGAAGGTAAAAGCACTGGTTTCAAAATGTCCTCCGACACAATACTGTTGGTCGACCTTAACTATGTTCCGTAAGTCCATAGGTGTCATTTACACTGGGGACGCTGGGGACGCTGGGGACATGTCCCCACCACATTTTGAAATGGCTGATTTTGTCCCCACCACTTTCTGAAAGCATTTGTTAAAAATGGTCTGAAAAATACCTTGCACCAAGAAATGTTAACTAACAAATGGAAATTCTTTGACAAAGGTTTATTTGCACAATAAGAAAACATGCAATGCAATTTAAATATAGAAGACACAAATGTGCATTGTCCAAAAAAATGCACTTAAGCTAAAAAGAACAAGCAGCTGATTCTTTCATTATATTCTGTTATATTTTTACATTTATGAATTATCACCTTTCTGCTGAATCTTTTGTTTCTCTTTATATAAATAGAGACATTTCCGCCATTAATTGGTGCAGAAAATGTCTCCAGAATGCAGGAAATTAAGTGTTTAATGCTAAAAATCTTCTGCGGGAGGAGCCCCCGCTTACTTCTCTCAGCATTTCATATTTCTTCAAAAGTGTTAAAAATCTTCTCAACTTGTTTTTGACCATAGTCAAGAGTGACTTCTATCATCACGTCCCTAATCTGCGCATTTATGTCCCCACCACTTTTCAACACAAAGTGACACCTTTGCTTAAGTCCTGGGTTTGACCTGTCCACCTCCTTACGGAGACTTTGTTTGTATTTATAATAGTTGTATGGCCACTAGAGGTCACAGAAAAAATAAACATTTTTCTATCTCAGTGTCCTCCCGTTTAAATATATGTAAATCATATTTCCCTCATTTTCTAATCGCAATGTTGACAGGTATGTAATATATGACATATCTAACTCACCTCCCACCAAGCAGCAGAAGTCTCACTTTGCAAGTTTTTTTTTTGTTGGATAGGTACAGTTCAAGTCCTCAGGCAAGCTTCCCGGGAAACTCTCTCACAAATTCAAATTTTGGCATCTCGTCCTACTTGCACTTTATTCTCTGCTCAGTTCTTTCAACTGTTATGTTGAATGGTATCTACCACAACTGCTCCAAATCTATTATTTTGCCTGTGTATCTAATGGAAAGTGTTAATTAATTCGTGAGGTTTGTCGTCTTTGTTCTGTTGCTGGCTCATCTTCCCCTCCTCCCTCCTCTCCTGTTTATCTACACTCTGTTGGAGTTTTACTCCCTGCGGAGAGCCAGAGTTTACAGTAATCACACAGGTAAAGTAAATGTTTACCGAGCAGCGTTTTTCGTCAGACCTCTGAGGGACTCGTGCTGGATTGACAGACGGCAGATCTGTTTTCATGTTTCTTCAAGAACTTTAAAGTGACATCTTTAAAAGCATTTCACACTTACTAGACTACAGAAGTTTCTCACATCTATTAAAGCAGTTGCTAGGAAACAGATTCATCCTCATTTTATATGGTATACAAAATATATTCACCTAAACCCAGATGGAATACAATGATACTGGCTGGATGCAGTGTGGGGTAATGTCAGCATTTTGGAAAGTAGGCACAGCGGCATCTTTTATCAAGGACTTGATTTAAGACCAGAAACAAAAAGAAACTGATTAAAAATTGACACATCTCTGGTTATAAAATGAATTTCACAAAGTTAACCTTGCCTTGTGTAACACTGTAGTCGAGTCAGCGTTCATTGATAACCACTCCACACACCGCTGAAGTTACCCTTGAGGTCCACGAGGTCTGGACCTTGGTTTGCCATCTGTTTTCTCCTCTCTCTGTCTGCTGGACAAAGCGACAGCTCCGCTTACACGTGCACAAACCGGTCACTTATTTTTAGAAATGACAACCGAGGACACAAACTGCCTTTGACGCTTTTTTAACGGAGCTGCTACGCTGGGGAATGAGAGCTGCAATTACAGCAATTAATTTCAAGAATCTTCTCTGAAATGTCAGGATTTGTCGACACCTTGCACATGACACGTTTAGAGTAGCAAATTAAATTAACACAAATGTTAAGTGCAAGAACTTGAAGAAGGTAACTCAGTCTGGTTCACACAAAGAAAAAGAGTTAACTGAGAGTTAACCACAAATAATAGTTACATAACAGTAAGATTTCTGTTCTGTTTACACGTGACTTTCTGCTTTGGCAACATGTTTGAACTAAAACGTCATGTCAATAAAGCCAATCGAATAGAACTGAAATTGAGTGAGACAGGACTTGATCTCTCACACTGCCTTATTTTTCGGAAACATTGCACCAATATGCCGTCTCGCTGCGCTGTACGAAAGATCCAGATCCAGAAAGAGGGGTCATATTTGATCCGCCTCTGTGCCGGGAACATTAGTAGTAACAGAGCTGGAACGATGTCTGTGTGAAAAGTCGGTGTTGCGTTACACATAATGGTCTATTTCTCCATGCCGCTGGTTCTGGAGAGCCGGATCACTGTGTGAAAGCGCACATGGTTGCGGGATTATGCCACAAACCTGTGTTTGAGCGAATGCGGCATATTGTCAGATATTCTTTTTGTGTTTATTGCGAGATCTCTGTATGAAAGAGGTTTAATATTTCCACTGAGTCAGAAAACAGATATTGACACGTTTTACTCTGATGATAATTGTACTCATTTCAACTCGCTGTTCTCAGCTGAATGGGCTGAATGTAATGTAATGGCAGCTCTTTGCTTCCCTAACAGAAATTCTTTTACAAGGCAGCGTTGTTAGCCCCTCGTCCGACCCCTTAACACGGAGGGCTGCTGTGCTGTCATGTGTCAGACCCCTCACCTGAGACCAATAGCTCTCCGGGTCTTTGATACACACAAGCCTCTCCACCTTGAGAATGTAACAGCAGGAGACGCTCAGATGTATGCCTTGTTTTAAAGTTGAGCCGATCTCAACAGCTTTTCATACTGTTAGTTTCATCTAAAGCATGTAAAAAATCTTATTATAGCTGATTTCTTGTAGGTATCTTTATCTGTAACTAATAACTACATCAGATAAATGTAGTAAAGTGCAAGTAAAACAACTGGAAGTACTTCAAACTTAGAAAGCCAGTAAATGTTACTTTCCATCTCTGTAATCAACTCATGCAAACACATATTTATTAGCCTGAACTAATGCAGGACTGGGTGTAAAATTTTGAACATTTTCTTTTATTAAAGCATAAACTTTAGAGGATTTTTCCTCCTTGGCATACAGATGTTCTGTCTCAGTCCTTTCTAATTTTGTTTTGTTTTGCCCTTCAGTCTGGATTAATTTTAAGCCTGTGTAGTTATTTTACATTTTTCTCGAGTGTGAACCTTTTTTTAAATTAAATTAATATATATATATATATATAATATTATATATTATCTATAAGCACAGGCATCAGCACTTGGGGCTAAATATAACTAATGCAAGATTATGAATGTGTTTAATTGTGCCTGTCAAGTTAACGGAATAAAACTGCACATGTGAGAAATGTATAATTACTAACTGAAGCCTTCAGCAAGACAACAGGATACAGAACAAACAGCCTGGTCTGGTGGGTGGATTATGTTCTGTGCTTTTGTACTCAGAATATCAAAGTAAATAACTATTTACACTGATGAAAAAACACCGTGGTTACGGTTGGGTTAGGTTTAGGGAAAGGTTAAATTAAGTATTTTGGTAACAGCCCGTCCTCGCCAGAGAAACGGCCTCACAGGTGGATTATGCAGCAGCTTATTACAAACCATATTTGTCAGGCTGCGACCTCTAGTTTCAAAGAACTGGCAGTGAACTCAAAAGCACAACTTAAGAACAGTCAGTAGATAAGACATCTCAGGGTGTCCAATACCAACACTTTCAGAAAAAGTGACAAAACATAGTTATTTGACGCCAAAGGTACCCATCAGCGTCTGTGTGAGATGCTTCCGGATGCGTCTCTATGAGACACTCTGGGGTGTCTCGTACAGACTGGAAATGCTAGCTAGCTAGCGCAGTCTTGGGCAGTAGCGCTACAAGTAGCGGCGTTACTAGTTACTAACAACGTTTCTCAGTAGCTTAGTGGTAGCGTCGCTGTTTCTGAATCAAATAGCTTTGTCAGTAACAAAGCTCTTTTATTGACCGAGTAGCTTCAATACACGTTACATTTTCCCAAGCCTTTCTGAAGCTCAGGTCTGAAATACAGCTACTAAGGATCAGTAAGTGACGGCACCGCCTCATATGGACCTGTATGTGCAGCCGGCAGAAGTACTTCCGTGTGGTTACGGTGACATCACACCAATCCTTGGGCTGATGCCTGCTGTGGGTGAACAAAGACATGATTGAGTTTACTTCCTGTGTGATTCAGGGCCCGGCCTGGCCAGTTCTTCCTCTAGTGAGGAGGAAACTATGATATGTAGTGGTTCGCCATGAATGTTTAGGTAAACAATGTTGCCAGAGCACGAACTCACATTAAAAAATATAAGCCATAAAGACTGAAATGACATCATAAAAAACTAAAGACAGATGAATAAAAACAAACACAACATAGGCCTATGTTACACAACAATTCTTTTTAAATAACCAACAATAATAACAATAATAACAATAACAATAATAATAATGTGATAATGTTACATAAATAAAGATAAATTAAAAGTAGCATAGATGTAGTACACTACTTTTGCCATGCTGCAACATTTCCCTCGGGGGCAGCTTCTCTGTAGTCAAGCTTCATTAATGTGAGGTAACTAGTAGCTTAGCTACATTTTCCAAGTAGCTTGCCCACCACTGACAATACCTGATTTTGCATAAATCAATCTGATTATTCCGACATCACATGAATGCACCATCAGTCACCCCTCCCTTTTCATGTGCGTAGGAGAAGCTACGGTGGCCGACACGCTCTGTCGGCTCTGTCGCTAAATGATATGTGTGGTCTAAATTTGATTTCTTCTCTCACTTCTAATAAAACAGACGACTACTACTACTATTTCTTCTTCTTCGTACATATTCAACATAGCAATGAAACACACTCTGCAGTGCAGTTTGTCCATTTGGGCTACTGTAGAAACATGGCGGCAAACATGGCGACTTCCACGTAAGAGGACCTGCGGGGTATGTAGATAGAAATGTCTCTTTCCAAGGTGATGAAAACGTAACAGTTCATTGTGTAAGGCCCTTACACACCACTGAAAACATGGTTATGGATATTATCTTGCATTTCTGTATGAGGCTCAAATAAATCTAATCTAAAAGTAACCTTACTTTTCTCACACAGTTCTCATGTTAAATGTGTGTTGTAGCTTGCTCCTACAGGCTAATAGAAATGCAGCACTACCTCCCTTCCTATCTGTGTGTCAGTGACATTGCGAAAAAACGAATTTGTAAAAAGCTGCTGACTCAAATCCTATTAAAATTCACCAGGTTGTCAACTTCTTTTGTTTTCCACTTTGATTTCTGCTGAATCTCCTCTCGCAGAGGGGAGGTATTCTTCATTGTTTGGTGCGTGTCGCCTCAAGTTATGCTTTCATGAACTGAGGAACGCCTACCTCCAAATCCCCCTGCCTCTTCTTTTAACAGGCGGCTGAGAGGAAAGATGCTTTGAACACATGAAGACACACACAGACCGCACAAATAAACACACACACACACATCTTCTATTAACATGCATTAACAGTCGTTTATTATATGTATGAGACATTTAAATTTTTTGTCTGATGGTTAGCCTTTAAATCATGCATCAGTATTTATAGTATGTATATACAAGTGTGTGTGAACATCAGAGAGCTGTAAGGTCAAACTGGGATCGTCTTCTGCTTGAGGAAAGACTTGATGTGGAGGGAAAAAGGCTAGTCTTGCGAAGGTAACTGTGTTTGTGTGTGTGTGTGTGTGTGTTCCTAATTTGAGTCAGTGGGGAGGTGGAAAGATGAAAGGAGAGTGCTGCTTCCAATTTCCTCTCATGCAGAGATCTCAACATGACAAAACACAAAGTGCGTGCTCGCAGAGACGCTCGCTCAGTTGAAAGGATGGAGACTTTGGAGTCGGTTTTTTTTGTTTCTGTGTCGTTTTATTTCAGCGTACGTTTGGAAGCTGAAGGCTGAATACTCGGAGTGTTTACACAGGAATGTGATCAAAGCTGCTTTGAATGAAAGGGAGCCATTACAGTTTGCCAATATGGCTCCAGTCACTGAGCCTACTGTGGGAATTAATATCTATATCATATATATCTCTATCTATCTCTCTATCTATGACATGTTTGGGGAGCATACATCGCCTACAGATACCTGGTACTGCAGTGGATGAAAGTTGCAGTTGTAGTGTTGAAATAAAAGATGGCTAACCCTACAGCTGTGCATATGTGCGAGCTGGTAGCAAACTGCAGCGTATCATACACACGCAAAATCGACGATTTGTGTTTTGTCAAAGTGTGTATATGTACGCCTGAGTTCGGTTGGATGGATAGAGGTGGATGTTATCTGAAACCATCTGACTTTTATACTGTTGTAAAAAACCCTTAAACAGAGTCACGGCCTAATCACACAGCAACAACAGGCTGCAGCAACGGTACCATTACTTTACAACAACGCAAACATTTAATTAACATAACTACTTAAATAAGGCAGTGTCGTGTGGTAATCAGTACGCCAGTAGTGTCCGCATGTTTGCATGAATGAAATGATGAGTGCAATGTAGAGTTAAGAAAGAAAGCAAAATAATGAGGAGCGAGGAGTAAAGGGAACTGCGTTTCCCTCCTCTCTATCTCCCAAAGTGCAACAGGTAGGACCTGCTTTATATATGGAGAACACCGGGCCCCAGGTGGCTCCAATACATGTTGATGACGATGACCCCGCCTACTGACACCTACAACAGAACACACACACATAAACACTCAGCAGAGACAAGGACGTCCGGGGGACGTCACCCCCACATAAAGACTGGGTGCCAACCAAAACATTCGGGTGTCCAACACCTTTAAACCCAACTGTGCAATATGAAAACAAACCATACAATCTGTTCGTCACACTCCCCCCAGCACCAGGATCCTGATTGAACCTTTGATGTGGCGTATGTCCAAACAGTATGACTGTAACGGCATCTAATTAATTGCTACTTGGGACCAGGGGGGCCGCCAGGAATTTTGGGCAACACGACAAAAAACTGAAATTGGACCCCCTCCGCGCAGCTTTTGTCACCACTTCTCTAGGACCTAACTGTCCCATCAAAAGCTTTACATAACTCTAATTAAAGGCTTGCCAGTGTCTGGTTTCTTGCAGTTCAATATTAGTACTAGCACAATATTTACTGCTGGTGATTTGTACATGCAAGTCTGCATACAGGATGCAGTTCACTATTTGCTTCTCAAATAAATTGCCCTTCATGAGGGGAATAATAAAGTCTGTATCTATAGATGTCATTAACGGCCATAATTCGATCTAAATGAACGCATCAAACTGGATTATTTTAATATAGTCTGTAACTTACATGCAGGCTGAGGTAAGCTGCTGTCCAGCATCCAGGACAGACAGGAAGGTGTTTTTTTATTTGATTTATTTCATAATGATCATTATGTGTTTGAATTTCTGTCATTAAGAAATATTTTAGTCTTTTTTTGTTAAAAAGAGCATGAGAGACAAATCTCCCTGGCATGTTGCTAACTGGCATGTCGTTAACACCACGCTGCTCACCTTCTTCACTGGGACAGGGAGGCTGCAGTGATGGGCAGACTGGGCTGCTGCTAACTCATCTGTTGTTACTCTGCTAAAAGGGGCAGGGACAGTGATTTAATATGAATATCTTGCTAAACTTTTCCTGCACTGATTCAATGTTGATGAAATGCAGGCTAACACCAGTCTGTAGCTAGCTTATTTCACTGTGGACATGAAGCCAACAGGTTAATACCACACACAGACTAAAGGGAATATTTAAGTTTTACTGACAAAAACAAGTAAAAAGAGATTATTCATTTTATTATATATATATGTGTGTATATATATTTATATATATACACATACACACACACACACACACACACACACACAATGATGATGGTTTATATAATGTATAATATGATATTAGTTTATAATTATTTTTTGGGGCCCCTATCAGTCCCAAAGCCCCAAAGAACTCACATGCACATCAAAATGAGTAAACACCCACACTAAAACCAGAGTCTCTCTCGATCACAGAATAGTTAAGTTAATTCTTGTTAAATTTCTTAGGGTAGAAACCCACAGGTTTGTCCACACTGTGACTGTCAGACTGCATCAATACTGCACCTGCCCGTATGTGACTGACATCCACTCGCAGACTGAACGACTTCTCAACACAAGGAGCGGGCTGCACAGGAGCGCTACAGAGAAGTTCTTTGGCATTCTGAAAAGTCTGCTGACAGACAGAAGACCACACAAATTTAACCTTGCCTTCATCAAATCAGCGAGGGGAGCAACAACAGAAGAAGAGTTCTGACAAAACCTGCAGTAGTAACCCAGCATCCCCAAGAACCTCATTAGTTCTATTTTAGTTGTTGGAGGGGGAAACTGCTCTACTGCCTGCACTCTCAACGTCTAACATTGACTGACCACCAGCCAGGAAACCACCAGTGTTTGCAGGTGCCACAGGCTCAACCAACTCTGACATAGATACATCTGTTATAAGAATTCTCTGTTAAGAATAGTAAGGCTCAAGCAGGTTAATATGACAAAGTTGTGATTGCTTTTTCCGTTCTGGAGTAGAAATTGAATAATCCTTATCTGAAATCTTCCTCAGCACTGTGTGAGGACCTGAGAATCTAGCGTGAAAAGGTAACCCCACAATTGGCATTAACACTCATTCTGTCTTGTATTTGACACACAAGGTACTAGTGATGTGCGGATCGATACTAAAGTATTGATATTTCTGATGCCAACGTTTCTTGCTCTAGGATCGATCCTCATTTAAAAGGATCGATATCTAAACTCAGTCATTTGGAGTGAGTGTGTGTTTTATCATAAGTATCTTACTGTCACCAGGATGGTCTAATTATACTCTAATTATATACTAGGAACTACTTCCGCAAGTCATGCTTGCGCTACGGCTCTGTGACGGAGAATAAGTCACAATAATATGATGATGTTATGAAGCGGCAGTTCTGAGCAGGAGATTTTTATTGTAATTTAAGAATATGACAGTAGTTTCATGTCTTGTCATTATGCAGCTATTATTTGGAAGCCCACAGCCGACTCTTTATTTTGCTCATAAATACAGAAACAGGAGGGGGGAGGTCACATCAAACTAGAAATAAAATATGTAAAAAGTATTGGTATCGGTACACTTTACAATATAACACATATTAAAAAGGCATTTCCTACAGACGTTGAAGGCTACCTTGTGCGTCAAATACCTATGCTTTGTCAGGCTTAAAGCATGAGGACGCCCTGAAATGAGAACGTGGTACTTCAGCCAGTTCTCATCCCAGGGCGTCTGTCAAAGCGTCGGTATTTAACGGACAAGGTGCCCCTCAGTGCCCATATGAGGCACCTCAGGCTTTCAACTAACTCCAATGTTACTCATCCACATCAGGTAAGAAATCAAGAGTTAACCAAACTGCCATCATTCCACAACTTTAACATCTTAAAAAACGTGATTCATACGGACACTGAAGGCGTCAAACGCTTTGACAAAGCTCTAGGAAGAGAAAGTGTTGGGTACTCTCTAACCTCAGAATCCTTTTAGAGAGTCGCTAGTGAACATTGTGGAGCATTTAGCAGCTAAAGGGCCAGATATTTCCTTCAGGAGCTGGTGGAGACTAAACACAGAGCTAACAGAGAGAGAATACTGGAAGAAGTTGAAGATGTTGTGTTTCCAGCTTGTTTCAGCTGAAAACAAGAGGACAAAAACATCAATGATTGTAGGTTTAAAGTTGGTGAACGATGGTGGTCCTGGTTACTGTAAAAGAAAAGTGGCCTCTTGTGTTGAAGTCTGATGTTTTGATGACCCAACCATCCACCCGACCTCCCTCTGAGAACTCACCTGACTTCCTCCTTTGCTCCAGACGGACAAGAGTTATGATTCCTGCAGCAAATATTGATGCATGTGTAGACAGTATAAAGTATAACCCAGCTGTTGCAGCTCCTCCGAAATCCTCCTTACGTGTTATTTCCTGTTGTTGATTCAACTAATACTTAATGTCCATCTGTGTGTTTATTAAGGAGGAACAGCTCTCTAAGCAGAAGCCCCATCGCTGCGCACTCAAACAGCAGAGCCTTTTCCACCATATCTAACTGTGTAACCATTTGCCACAAATAAAAGTGTCTCTGGCTGAAGTAAAGTACATGTAACTGCTATTTCAGAGTTTGAGAGGTGAGTAAGAGGCATTTTACGTGCGTTTACCCTCCACTGCACCTCTAGACCTCTAAAAAAACGCTACACAGAAATGTGTACATGCCGGTCGATTGAGCAGATTACCTTCTCCAGGCAGAATAAACAGCTTTAACAATATGGAGATGGAAAATAAAAACTATATTTTTCTGGATGGAAGGCCTCTCAACCTCTAGTTTGAGCTGTCTACACAGCACAGTGTTGTAATGTGTGTTGTAATATGTGAGTGCAATATTCTCAGGCGTTATCATCATCAGACCTCTATCTCCGCGTCCGGAGGGAAGGAAATTGGTGACATTATGCCAAAGACAAAGACGCAGTGTTGAAATGTCCCGGGTTTAAACGAGGGTCGCCTCACAAGACGCAGAATCTACCAACAGCTATCTTCCTGCCATTTACTAAAAGGAATGTAATTTCTGCAGAAGTCAAAACAAAAGCTAAAACAAATCTCTTCTGAGGCAATTTTCAGCTATTTAGTTGTCAGGCTGAGCTTTTAAAGATGCCAGATTCAACTTCAATTTATTGATCAGATTCAACTGCAGACAGCAGCTGACATTCACAGATGCAAACAAATTACAGACGGACACTTCAGCTGAAGAGACAGAGCTACGACAAAGACGAGTACAAAGTATTCAACTAAAATCACAGACTGAACCAACGTCACACCTATCACTCAATCCAAGCACTGACAGATAGTAACTGCAAGTGGGAAAAACTTTTTTGTCGGTCCTCTAGTTGTAATACAATAGTTGTGATATTTCCTACTTGTTACCAAATGGCTACAATCCAGATGTTTGGTGAAAAAATTACTCAGATTATTGATTTGATTATAAAAAAAACCTTGCTACTGAACAAGTCCTCCAAATAAAATGAAAAAACACATCGTCTGTAACTGAGTTTAAGAACGACACATTTTTAATCTCTTAAGCCTAGTTTACACTACACGATTTTTAACCCGATTTGCTGCTCGGCGAGCTCGGAGACCGTCAGGCTGTGTGCGTCGGGAGTAAATCAGCAGTTGATTGCCAGTCGTTATGTGTGAACTACTCCACGACGCATCAAAACGACTCCCCGACACATCACTGCCACATCGTTGACGTCTGCCAGATATCTAGCATGCCAAATATCTGGAGGAGTCAGCCGACTTGGTGACAGTTTGGGTGTCAGCTTGCGTAGTGTGTGACCCCCTGTCACCGATCAGTCACATAGTGTGAACGCCACAACGACTTCAAGACTGCCGTCAGACGGCAAGTTGTGTAGTGTGAACAGTACGGCCATCGGCCGACGCTGAAAGTCTTGTAGTCTGCACGAGCCTTCAGCAGCACCACATCACCCATCTGTCAACACGTCCTCAAACCTAAACAACAAAACAGGTCGATTGTCAGTGTCTCAAAACAACATTTAACACCGTTTTCTAAGGCCCCATCCACACTACTGCATTTTCATTTTAAAATGGAGACCTTTTGCTACGTTTGCACCTCCTATTCAGACCAAAACAGCGAAAAAGAAGACCTAAAATAAAGTTGCTGCTGATCCCATTTTAAATTTTAGAACTCTCGGTAGCGTTTTGGTGCGGATGGGCAAAAACGGTGGACTTTAGAAACGATGACGCAGACCCTCACGTTTGGCTCTCTGATTGGGTCTTATAGTTCAAAGCAGAAACACAATGTTACCGTCAGAGTTTCTGATTTGGTATTTTTATTAAAATATTTTGTATTGTGCAAATAACACTTATAGCCTGCACTTGTACTGTGCATGTCACGTTTACTTTGTGACGAGTCTGTTTTCTGCCGCCACAGCCGCTTTTAACTCCCGTGTTACATTCAGTAACAGTCCCAGCTCGTTATCGGTCCATGCAATAAAAAATCCTGGTGTGGTTCTTCGTCTTTATTCTTTCGCCAAATCTTCTATAACTACGGAATAGACCATCTGCTTCATGTCTACACCGGCAGACGCACGGCCAGTGTACGTGAACGGCCACTAGATGTGCGTTTTCAGTCGTTTTAATGTAGATGGAGATCAACTCTGACACGCAGCAAAAACACTGGTGTGGCGAAGATCGTATTCCTTTTAAAAGTCGAAGACAGGGCCTAATATGACATATAGTTAAGTTCCCCAACACAACATGTGCAAGTATTTGCAAGTTCCAGTCCAGCCACAGGCATACCATAACGTATCTTATGTAAATCACATAATTTTAAACACGTGGTAAAAGTGGTGAAACTGACCTAGTTAGGTCAGGGTTAGGCAACAGAACTACTTTAGGAGTTAGGTCTAGGAAAATATTGTGGGTTAAAATATGTACATCACGTGATGTAAGTCATCTACAAAATGTTTTTTTTTTACTTAAAACATGTCAACTTTGACTTTTTTTTAAACTGGACTTAAACCCCGGTCTCCTGAGTGAAAGTTTACTTGACTCTCCATCCATCCCGTTACCTTCTTAAATGGACTTTGTCATTCTTTATACTTCGTCACCTGACTTCTTCTGCCACTAGAGGATGTGGCCTAACAGAAAAACTACATATGGGTCGTAAGAAGCTTTTGCATAATCGAGGACGGGCTGCTTTCTGTGTAACACCATATTCAGAGCAAAATAGCATCTAGATTTGATAAAAAGCAGGAATTAGCCCTGAAATAAGATATTTTATTCTATAATTTCATAGTTAACTCTGAGTGTAAAAGTATTTCCTTTGAATCTCAACTGTTTCTAATGAGTGTTGATGTTATTTTAGATTAAATACATGCTACTTGCTGGCGCCCTTCCAATGACATGCAAGCTGTTGTAACAGCTGTTTATAGGTTTTCCAAATAAATATAACTGTCAATAAAATTATGCATTGATTACTTGAGCATGGCCTGGAAAAAGTAATGACACAGACATTTACAATGTACAAGTGTTGGGTTGAAGTCGTGGAGTAATTAATACAGAAGGGAAGCAATGACACAAAAATAGCTACAACATACTTTCATATGTGTTCGTCTCAGGCGGTGCAGTTGATGGTCTCAGAAAACAAGAACAAAGGAGAAGCAGCTATTTCTCTCTCCCTTCATACAGTCTGACCTCCTGTAATTTGGCTTCAGATGTCAGAACAGCTGGCTGACAGCTCCGATCAAAACAAAAAATTACCTGGCATTAGTCTCAGGCCGTGGCTCAGTGCCAGTCCATGTCCTCCCTCACTGACCTGAGATCGGCCGTCACATTGTTCCTGACAGTCTGTGGGAATATTAAGAGACCGCTGCTGCTCAACTCTAATGTCTGACATTTTATAAATAAGCCAAAAGAAAATGATGACTGTTTTGGCTTCTTGTTGGTCATTGTAAACATACGGCTTTTCTAAAAAAAAGTTCTAATTGTCTAAAACAGAATCTGTTTGAATTATGATGAAGGAACCCTTTAATCCATCTGGAACAATAAATGTAACATGTGATTTGTGGTAGAGATGGAAGAGATTCCTGTGTTTACAGCATTCACATCCCCTGACAACTCAAGATAGTTGGCCATGTGAGGATTGAACTACTGTGCATGGTGAACATAGCTCTGTATACATTAAAATTTTGTTAAATGACCTTGTCTGTATTTATTGTCCTGTTCCTGTTCCTGTTCTTTGTGTTGTCGAGCCGTCATCGTATTATGTACAGTGACTCTGCTTGTTCTCCGTGTGTTCTCTGCTGTGTTAGATGTCTGGAATACTATACGTTTGGACTCTTGCCTGCTACCACTACATGTACGCCTAGTTTTCTGTTTTTGTTGGAATAAACTCAATAAACTGTATCAGCTCCTTCTGGCGTCTAGTGTTTGGGTCCAGATACCCGTTTCCTTGCTTCTGCACTTGGCGATTGTGACAATAAAAGCAGACTACAACACCTACGTTTTAAGGATTGTAGAATCTAAAAATATGCATAGCCAAATTTAGTCAAACATTACAACAATAAGAGCTTTAGTTGAAAGTAACTCAAATTAAGTTGACCTGATGATGTTGCTAAATGGAAAGTCAGTGGATCAAAGTTATTACAGTTCATCCTGAGGGTAACCTGAAGGTCTGAACCAATTAATCACAATCCATCCAACAGCTGGTGAGATGTTTCAGTCTGGGACAGAATGGAGGACAGGCAGACGGACACTGATGTCCTTACTGTGTGTTCAGACAGAAGGCCAGGCAGATTTTAGAGACATACAAAGTTAATGAAAAGATGCAATCAGACATGAAGTCTCTCGGGGAAGCACAATCTGACACAAAGACGTGACCATGTGAGTTCAACTTGTTTCAACTTGAGTGAAATTTTGGGTATATCCTCAAGGACAGGCGAGAGAGTCTGCTGAGTACAATCATTACTGAACACAAACACGCAAAACCACAGTCCTTTGCTAGCTAGCTTACAGCTAACGTCTGGACAGTCAGTTCACTGGCTGTTTGTGCTGCTGTGCCACTCGCTTTCCATTCCTCAGCTCCTTCATAAGTAAAGTAAAGACTGGAATAAAAGCAAATGATGTCAAGCAATCAACTGAAAGAATAATCCAACCTGATAGTAATATCTGCTGTGTGACATCTCCAATTACATCTATGACTTGGATGTTGACGTTAACTTCTTTACATGTCAGAAACTGTTCATTACGCTAACTTTAATCTGACATGAACACAGCATCAAACTCCAGCTGACACATTTGCCCCGTACCTCACTTCCCTATAGGAGTGACTTTGTGTATTTATCTCGACATTCTCCTGTCTTATAATAACAGTGTTAATATCCTTTAGAGCTTCTGTGCTGATGATTGGCCTGCTGAAAAGTCTCTGTCTGATAAATGGGAGAAATGTCAGAAGCTTTCTACATATAAAGGTCAGTGTCAAGCTGTTTGAACTGGTTCTTGATGGGTTTAAGATGGTTCAGATTAGGTCAGGTTTGACAGACCACAGCAACAGAGGCTTGTCTGGGGAACTTTGGGGCTTCAACATGTTTGTTTTTACCAAGAGAGGTTCAGTTAATCTAATGGATGTGAGTGGATTATCAAATGCAACTTGAAGCAGTGATGATTGGCCTCTTTGGGATCCAATATGACAAAATATCAAACAGCTGCTCACTGTAATTTCTATCATCATTTATCAACGATAATAATAAAAGGACTAATAATATTTATTTTAGCAGCGGGTGCTAAGCAGGAACATCGGGGCAGCAGGAAGCCTGCAACCACAGATCCAGACCCCACAGCTCCGGAACCAGAAACACCTGCTAGAAAGTGACAGAAGGAGAGGAGAGGTACGAGAAAAGTCAAAACTACAGGGAAGAATGTGAGTTAGTAAAATGCATTAATGGGATAAAAATGAATACAGATGGAGAGAGAGGAGGAGGAGAGAGGAGCTCGGTGCATCATTGGAAGTGCCCACGGCAGACTAGGCCTATAGCAGCACAACTAAAGCCGACACACTTGCTTTTTAACAAGCATACACGTAGACAGGCGTCGCTGTCGCAAACGGCGTTGTTCACGTACTTGCCTGCGTACTTTGCGTGTAACTGGAGGATTAAACGTGAATCCACTAGGGGGCAGATCAGGGCCAGATCATCCCTCGCCATCACTGCATTATCTTCTTTGACAACCTCTGAATTTGCACAACATAAACAAACCAAACATAGAGACACTTGAGGAGGTTATGATTTTAATGAGACATCAAAACGATCTCGGTAATTGCAGACTAGCTCCAGGAGTTTTATTCAAAACATCTCACCATAAGTCTCCTTTTCTTGAAAGTCTGCTGCTGACCTCTTCTTCTTAGCAAACCAACTGCATACTGCCACCAACTGGGCTGGTGTGTGGAACAGTAGATTGCTGCTGAAGTGCCGGTCAGATCGACATGCTGCCTGGTTCCCCAAGAGAGGAGCTTGATAGCTGAACGCTCTGGCTCCCATTCTACTTTTGGAGACTCTAGGAACACTGCATTGTGAGAGCGCAGTGCTCTGGTGGGGTAGTAAGGTACTATGAGCTCTTTACAGTGTGTGTGTTCATGGTGATGAAGGAACATGTCATCCAGTGCAGCAGAGAGGTTCACTGTGTTTTTAATAGTTTCTTTGGCTCAGAGGAAGAAGAGACATCAGGCTATGAGACGCACACAGGACTTGTTAGGACTAACATTCACTGCTGGTTTGAGTCAGTTTGTGTTATTTCACGTAATACCGCATAGACTGTAGTGGTATTTTAATGACATCAACCTACATATGAAAAGTCCCAACAAAATCATCAGAAGATATTTTATTTTCCCACATTACAGTGACACTTGGCCATAGTATGAAGAAGAAGTAATGCACAGCACCTACATTTCCTGGACACTTGACATGTTGAAGATCTTACTTCCTCCTGAACAGAGCTGCTGTCGTCACTCAGCTCCTCTTCTCCCAGACTGAAAAAAACATCCTCCTCTCTGATCTCATCAGTCTGTCTCTGAGGAACAGACCGAGATTCTTCTGTTCCTTCTTCTTCCATCAGATGTTCAGGTGGAGGTGTCCTGGGGCAAGGGATGTTTCTGGTATACTTTCTACTAAAATGTCCTTTTCTGTTGAAACTCTAAACACACAGACACTGCAGGAAAATTGCAAAACGGCGGAAAAACATTCCTTAAGTTCAGTTCGTGGCATATTTGGAAACAACAAAATGTGTCTACATGTTCCTGTGGAGACATTAGGGACAGCATTAACATTTTAAAATGAGCGAGGATGTGTGTTAATCTAACACAGTCTTCTACACCACAGGCTGCCGTGGTAATTAAAGTTCACACACACACCATAAACAAACTTCGTGTGTGTTGAGACGATTGACCCGTCTCTTCAAGTTTCTGATTTGCATTTTTAAAGAGAAATTAAAATAGCACCCAAATTACTGCCATTGTACGTCATCATGTTTTGATCTGATGAACTGTTCACTAATTTGAACTAATGATCGTGAACATAGTTAACGACGCTCACGAAGTGTGTTGTACTGCAGCATCCCACCAGTTTTGGGAAATGTCTGTGGGTGAATGATGTTCGCAAAAAATCATTAACAAAGTGTCCACGAGCCAATAGGATGACTGATATCAGGATGTTTATGTCAACCATGTAGATTTGTCAGCTGCTTCCCTGCCTCACTGTGACTCCTCCAACAGCAGCTCCAACATGTCCCGCTCGTGTGGTGGGAAGTCTGGCCTGTGCCGCAGCTCCACTGATGATGCAGCTCGCTCTGCTCGTCTCAGCATCATCTCCTCTTCTGCTCGAACTCGAAACTCGAACTGGGGCATTACTACAGCTGCTCTCCAGAAAGTGTAATCGTTGTCTCATCATTCTCTGTCTGACATCTTCTTGTGCAAGCGTCTCTACTCTGCAGTTACTTCAATGCTGACTACTTTTTGTTTGCTCTTCCCTGATCCTCCAATGAGAGCTCACATCTCAGTTCCATGTAGAGCAATAGTGCGTTTATGAGCTAAATGTGCCTTCAAACATTCATGTCTGTTAACTATCTGTATTCCCTGTTGAGGCTCCCAACATCAGGAATGGAATACTATGTGGCAGCTGAACGGTGAAAACTCTAAAAATAAGGAACTTCAATGAAAACAAGTCTCTGCGAGTTCATTTTGATACTAAAATGAACAGAAACATTGAAGGTTTTAAAACACATTTAAGGATTACAGCTCTACTTTCATGAATCAGGAAATAGTTGTCAGTAAGTTGCAGAGTTTACCATTTTTAATGTTAACCATATAGATATATGGTCAGTGGTGGAGGAAGTACTCGGATATGTAAAGTAGTAAAAGTAGCAATATCACAGTTTACTAGTAAAGTGTTACTGTGCATTACTGGATTATGATTATTGATGCATCACTTTAATGTTGCTGCTGATATGTGGAGCTCATTTGAATGACTTTATATACTGCTACCGTGTGCATTTCCCCCATTTTTTATCTCAATTCATCAATTATATGTTGATTATATATTGTTTTAATAACCTAGTAAGTAACTAGTAACGAACGTTATCAAAATAAATGTAGTGGAGTGAAAGTATAAAGTTGCAGAAAATGGAAACACTCAAGTGAGGTACAGTAGCTTACTACTTGAGGAAATGTTCCACCACTGTATGTACTGTGTGGTTCACTGCGGTACATGAACAGATGAGATCAGATGGGAAGTGTTTAAGCGTTCAATCCATTAAACTGCTGAGAGGAGCAGCAACAGGCCTGAAGTCCTCAAATGAGTGGAGTGTAGTGATTAGATTAATAGGTGATCTGCCCTGGTTAATGCAAATCAATTCACTGACATGTCAACAAGTCTCCCATGCAACACTGCTCTCCTGCAGACCTACACGCGCGCACACACACACACACACACACACACACACACACACACACACACACGAGTGATCCATCTCCCCCTCCTCTGTGCTGACAAATAGCCGGCAGCAGCTCTCTTAAGCTCATACACCAGGGAGTGCAGTACCACTTATCAGCCCAACAAAGACATCTGCTCTCATACCACAAAGTGTGTGTGAGACACTAATAAATGTGTTGTCATCATAGCTGTCAGATTTCCTCAAACTGTATGCTTCAACACTGTACTGCTAATAGCCTTCTATCCGCTCCGATCTAGATCTTTATGCACACAGTCCACTCAGGCCCAGACTCTGTGTGAGCGCCTCTTTAATAGTTTCAGATCTCTCTGAATACTGTCCTCTTATCATCCAGCTGACAAAATACAGATGAGAGAAGGGAAGAGTTGCTGAAATGCTGATATACTCATCTGAGTCCGTGCCCCCGATTAGAAGTAGCTGAAATAGCTGTTAGCAGCTCCAGTTAGCAGTGTACTCATGGATATACTCTAACTGTTATCACTTGAATACTATGATACTGAAATTTTTTTTTAAATATCATGATTCACAGGTATGTTCTGCAGTTATAAGGAGCGCCTTTTTCGATGATATGTAAACAGATTTGGTATGTTTCCGATGGCCGTGACAGGTATCAATATGCTCAGGAAGTGTGACTCCTAAATCTAACAATATATGTATAATGTCTGTGTGTTCCGGTTTGCAGTCAGATTTTTGACGCGATTCAAAGCAGCTTAATTACCTCCGTGAGACTAACCCTGCTGAGCTGCAGTGGGAGGACCGTAACACAAAGAGGACATTTTGTACTAAAAACCCACCTGTTTCATCAGACTGCCGAAGCCTCATATTAGCTTCAATTAACCAAAGTGCTTTTATTGCCTAAACGAAACCACAGGTGGGACTCCAGGTTGTGAACTTTGTACAACAATACACTTTGCACTACAAAACTTAAAGAAAAAAAAATCCACTGTAAAAAAAATTATGTTGTTGTTATGTTAAATATGTTTCCCATCACAGTGTAATTAGGACAACAAAATAGTTTATAAACATAATCTCTTGGAGACTGTGAAGTTAAGTGAAGCACACTATATACACACCTGTATATGTGAGAGAGAATAAAGCCATTGTAGCGCTCTGCAGTGGAGATCTGCCTCGGGTTGTGACACTGTGTCCGAGGTATGAGGGCGGGGGGCTGAGAGACGAGCTGTGCCGGCCTCTCTCAGGTTGGCGTCCTGTGGTGAGGCTATTACAGTGCTTACAGCTTCCCTTCAGCATCACTATATTCACTGCCTTTCTCTTACTCGCTCCACTGGCCGACACTTCACCCTCCCCCTTCTCTGTCTCCATATTTTCTCCTCTTGTATCTTCTGCCTGTGATTATCTCTTCTCTGCTGACTTTTAGCATCTAAGAGCTGGATGTGTTTTGCCGCCATCATCTGTCATGGCCCCCCTGGGCCCCTATGTTTAGACACAGTGGGAGCTGCTCTTTGGTATTCAGACGCGGCAGCTTCAGAAGTTCGGTCGGTGGGCTGGCAGCCGCTGCCATTTCAGCTCGGTCACACTGCCTCTATCTGCTGGTCAGAAGCACTGACCGCACAGACACACTGACACAGCATGTAGTGAATTCACAGATTATGTGTGTGTGTGTGTGTGTCTGTGCACGGAAACACGGTCCAAAACATCGAGTGATTTCTGATTGGTTGTGTATAGAGGTGACAGCAAGTTCAGTTTTTAGATGTGCAGCGAAATCTGCCATCACAGCAGGAGGTAGAAGGGCACGCAGTGTTCAATGAGTGTGTGTGTGTGTCATGACATTGAGGCAGGTGGAGACACTGGAGTGATGCAATTAAAAGGTATATTTGATGTTACCACCATTCCTATTGTACAGTAATCAGATTCACATTGATGCTCTGGTGGGAGACAGACATCTCGATTTGTCCTCTCCTTCTGCAATGGTTTAATGTCACAACTGGAGAATTAGCTCCACCAGCTGTTCATCAACCAAAGGCATCGCAGCTAATAGGTCACAACATTACAACATCAACCCCACAATGTTTGTTCTGATAATATGTCAATCGTTAAAAAAAAGCCAACTCTTGTTCTTATAAACCATCACTTGTTTTTATAATCCATCACCCGTTACAACGAGCCAACGGTTTTTCTCATTATCTGTCAGCCGTTACCATCAGCCAACGCTTGTTTTCAGAATCCATCAGCCGTTACAATCAGCCGAAGCTTGTTCTTGTAATCTGTCAGCTATTACAACAAGCTAACTCTTGTTCATATAATCTGTCAGCCATTACCACCAGCCAACGCTTGTTTTAAGAATCCATCAGCCATTACAATGAGCCAATACTTGTTCTTATAAACTATCACTTGTTCTTATAATCCATCAACTGTTAAAACCAGCCAGAGCTTGTTCTTATAATCTGTCAGTCGTTACAATGAGCTAACTCTTGTTCTTATAATCTGTCAGCCGTTACAATGAGCCAGCTCTTGTTCTTATAATCCATCAGCCGTTGCAATGAGCCAGCTCTTGTTCTTATAATCCATCAACTGTTAAAACCAGCCAGAGCTTGTTCTTATAATCTGTCAGCCGTTACAATGAGCTAACTCTTGTTCTTATAATCCATCAACTGTTAAAACCAGCCAGAGCTTGTTCTTATAATCTGTCAGCCGTTACAATGAGCTAACTCTTGTTCTTATAATCCATCAACTGTTAAAACCAGCCAGAGCTTGTTCTTATAATCTGTCAGCCGTTACAATGAGCTAACTCTTGTTCTTATAATCCATCACCATTTACAACGAGCCAACACTTGTTCTTATACTCCATCAGCCACTGCAACGAGCCAACACTTGTTCTTATAATCCATCAACTGTTAAAACCAGCCAGAGCTTGTTCTTATAATCTGTCAGCCGTTACAACGAGCCAACACTTGTTCTTATAATCCATCAACTGTTAAAACCAGCCAGAGATTGTTCTTATAATCTGTCAGCCGTTACAATGAGCTAACTCTTGTTCTTATAATCTGTCAGCCGTTACAATGAGCTAACTCTTGTTCTTATAATCCATCAGCCGTTGCAATGAGCCAGCTCTTGTTCTTATAATCCAT